>NW_010130997.1:3990-29607 GCF_000699245.1 Pterocles gutturalis
CTCCTGCAGTTGCATCCATCATTCCTCATTAGGCGTTGTCAGCAAGTGTGGCTTGTCACTTAGCTGTTGGCAGAGCAAATGTTCTGCAATTTGGGAAATGCCATTGAGATTTTTTCATAATAGGAATTGCTTCTTACTTTTATGGTTAGGTCAGCAGAAGAAATGATTGACAGTCTTGAAATATCTAATAAAATACATGGTAGTGAAGAGGGAAGCTCAAGCGGTGTGTGTTTCAGGCTCCTTGCAAATGCAGGTGCAAACACCTTTTTGGTAGTTCTTTTCTGCCGTTGAAGTTCCTCTAACACCCTTTATGTTTTTTTTTTTTTTAACATGGATTTCTTGAGTCACGTTGGATTAATCTGTAGACCAATCCGTCTGCATTTAGTCTTTTTCAATTTTCTATGGCTTGGGAAAGGGAGGCAGCGAATAAGAGAGAAAAAAAACCAACCCCAGTATTTACAGGTGAGGGTGAGACTTGCCTCTCCTGAATGTATTTCCCGATGTCGTGTGTAAGCAGCCAAATGCATAGGAAAAAAAATGAGCCGTGGACCATATTTAAAGGTAGTTCTTGATGATTTCAGGGGAGGTCAACCTTCCTTAGGCAAGGCATTTAGCAGTGTGTCATTTTCCTTCCTGCTTACCCAAATGGGTAGGAACAGAAAGTGGAATCTGTTTCATTTGATTCCATCTGTTTCTGTACGAGTTGGTCAAAGTAGCTCCCTTGTAGCCATTGTGGAGAAAAATGCACTTCTGAGGTGAGGGCCATCTCCTAGGGAAGATGTTTCCATTAAACAATCTCTCTGATCACTTTATGTGTCTGTTCCTTTTTAACTGTAAAAAAATTTTAAGCTGTGTGCCAGGGTATAATCATCTGTGGTGCAGATCTCTTGAATTGGGCGGAATAAATCCTACACCGTTTGTCTCTTTGTCAACTCGACTTCTTTTCTTGGAGGGTGGGCACTCCATCCCCTCCATGGGTTGGAGATCTTCCATTCCCATGAACAAGGTTCAGGTACACCCTTTATCTATTACTGCACATTCCTGTATGGAAGAAACTCTCCTTTTAGAGGGAAGCCCCCCTGGAATAATTCCTCCTTCTCACCAAAGTGGCCTAAGAAAGCATTCACTATTCTCTTCTGCAATGCATCCCGCTGCTATTGGGAAAGCCTTCCTCCGTGCCGCTGACTGCCAGGAGTGGAGAGGTCGGCAGCACGCAGTGGTCAGTGCCGGATCGGTGTGGGAGGAGAAGCAACTTTCCAAAACGGGGCGCGGCCACCATGGTGGTGGAGTTTCTAGGTCAGCAGGTGTGGAAGCCAATTCGGTCTGCAGGCATTTTTACAAGGTTAGAAAATAAACCTGAATAAAATGAATGCTGACCTTTTTGTAACCTTTGGAGAATGGAGTTGAGGTTTTATTGAATATCCTGGCTCCGAGTTGGATGGAATAGCTTTGCAGAAAAAATGTTTTTGTAAATCTACTTTTAGGAAGAGTGGATTTTTCACTCTTGCTCATAGATAGGTTTTGTTTGTCTTTGTTTCTTGAAGCAATAGGATCTAATAAAGTATGTGGGGGGGAAAGCAATATTCAAGTAATAAAAGATTTGGCTAAGTTTTACTGCTGTTCATTTAAAATGCATAGGAGTGCTTTAAATTGCTGACTTCACGGCATCAGACATATACAGTTTCTTGTTTCATGTTTCATGAACATTTTACTTTCCACCGCAGGAGTTCCCTTCGTTGAAGCAAGTCAGATGATGTGACATTGTGATTCAGAGCAGCATTTCTAATGAGTTCTTAATACGCACAGAATTGCAGGATTGTCATCCCAGGCCTCCGTAGCTGGGTTGCTTGCCATTCGGGGCAGTTCTGTTTGATTTGCATGTGTCTTGTATGCTGTTGGCGAGTAGGAATCCCAATCTCTATCTGAAGAGAACACTTGGACTTCCCCCCTCGCCCCCCCCAAAAAAAAAGTTTCAGTGCCATATAAGTTAATCTGAAAAAATACTGAAACTAGGTGAGATGACATTTATACTGATTAATCTTTGTATTGATTTGGGCTTGGGATCATTTTGTTAGTCTTTTTGTGTGTGTCTGTGCGTGTAGTTTTGAGAGCGGGGGTTGAGCTTAATGTTTTTATACAGATCCCTTAACTTATGTATGTTGCCTTCTCTTGTTACTCCACTCTGCTGCTTGCCAAACAGAAGTATTTGGAGAAGGGCCAGAGCTGCGAAATTCAGATCAGGATCCAAATTTGGATTTTTGGTTCAAGCCTTTGTAATATTTAATATTACAAAGCCTCATATATAAATAAGGAACTCGTTATTTTTAAACTGCAAAGATGAGGAGATGGAGGTCGCTTTCTAGCTTGCCTCTGGAGCAGTCCAGGTAGAATGCTGGACTGTATGCTTGAAAAATTATCAGCAGGTGATTCAAAAGGTAAATTGGGTAGATGAAAGTGCAGTGCTCTGGCACCCAGAAAGAGCCCAACCAGAAGGCCAGCGCAAATTGGTACTTTCAAGCCCATGAGAAGGATCCTCTGTATACATCTCAAAATTATGAAAGCACTGAGGTGTTTGGTTGTGTTCCCTCCGATCTTTGGGAATTCTGAGGGTTTGGTTTGTTCTAAATGGAGTTAGCCAGTATCTCAGTTTTAATGTTTTCTTGATTTAATGGAAAAAGGATTATCTGTCATCAAGTAGGATGCTCGTTACCGGCTGCGATGCCATCAACAGGCTTTCAGTAAGCTGACAAGTATTTTCTGTTGTTGAATGTTTAATCAGTAAGACAGTGGAGAAAAAAACATTCAAAACTTCCCAAATATTTTCCCTGTTGCTTGTTTTTAATTGCTTGTGGTTCCTGCAGTGACATTAGACCAGTCAAAGGGTGGGAAGGCCAAGTGTTGCTGCGGGCAGAACCGGGGATGGGGATGGTCTCTGTGGCTGGGATCTGCACCGTGGGAGCCCTTTGGGACCCGCTCAATGCTGTGCCCAGTGAGCCATCCAGTCTGGGTGTATTGCTCAGGCTGTGCCAGCCATTATCTTGTTCTCACTATAACCTCTAAACACACCACACGGTGCAGCGCATGCTGGTTGCGGAGGTAGGGGATGTGTCTATGGACATGGGTTTCTCGGGGGCGTGAAGTGGTGGGTCCTGCATAGCTTTTCCCTGGAGCTGTCTGGGGATGGGATCACTTACTGATGGTCAGGTACTGCAAGTTTGGGGAGAAAATCTTGTTCCTGGGAAGAACTCATTTATTAAATGAGGCATCTATCTTTCCTGAGAGGAAATTTGTGGTTAAATGTCAAGGTCTGTGATTTATAGCTGTCCTTTTGATGGATGGTCTCACAGGCATGGAGTCAATCCGTATTTCTTAGTCAAAGATTCCTAAGAGCCGTTATAAGGTTGTTGGGACTCCTGCCAAGGAAAAAGTTGAATTGCGCTGGACAGCAGAAATTACAGTTCATTACTTTGGTTGCCTATAAAGCAGTGAATTAAATTATTTTTAAAGCTGTCAGCAATACAAACAGACTGTTAGAACTTTTTCTTAGTATGAGGTTGCCTGGAAATGTCTGCCTCGAGCATCCCTTAGACAAACAAGAATTAGCTTGTGAGCAAGGTGTGCTGGATTGTAGGATGGGCAGGTGGTTCTGCTGCATTTTCCTCACCTTCTTCCTGCCCTTGTTTAGAAGTCACCTGAAAATACTTGGAGTAGTCTTTGTGACTTCAGTGAAAATACTCCTGTGTGCTTTCTCCCTTCCTCTTCAGAACCGTTAACATATTAAAATACCAACTTAAAAGACAGTTACGCAGTACCACACGTGGTAGCTGTTTGAAAGCCTGTAAATTGAAAAGTTTTAACATTTATTTAATATTTTTTTTATGGATGGAATTTTGAATCCTTTTTTAATGTGCTTTGAAGAATAGTGGCAGCTCCTTCCTGCAGAACCACATGCTGATTTTATTGCTAATTCAGTGGGGAAAAGTACTTGAGAGGTTTGGATGCTTCTTAAGCCAGGGGCAGAGCTGGGTAAGGTGGTTCTGGATGCTGTGTGGGTGCTGTGTCTGGAGGCAATTGGGACTTGAGGCTTCTGCTTCAGGGCTGGACATCCTCTGGCAGGACTGGTTTATTGTCTGTGCTGGCTGGAGCGCAGGCAGTAGTTTCTCTGGAAGAGCAGGCAGGCAGCGGATGCCTGTCGTGTCCCTGCTGCACCCGTGATGGGGGCTCCGTTGCAGGATGGGCACCCTTGTTGGTACTCACCCAGCATCCTCTGCCTGCCGCTGCCATCTACCACATTATCTTCAGATGCAGGTGCTTTGTGCAGTGTTTCTTAATGAAAGGTAAATGATCACTCCGTGATCCTTATGCTGATTATTATATGAAAGTCAGTAGCTGGGGGTGAGGCACCCGTGAGGTGCTCAGCCCTTGCACGAAAGCTGCAGCTCTTTCTGCTGGGAAGGGACTGTCTGAAGCAAAGGCCAAAAATCATTTTGAAATTATCTTGCAGGAGTTAGAGACTGTGCCACAGGAACATTTTATCCAAGCTCTGACAGAGTATGGTGTTTCTTTCATTAAGGGTACATAAAAAGTTTGCCTATTTTCTTTATGGTTTGATTTATATATTTTTAAAGCCTGCTAGCATTTTAAATGACAAGCTGTGTTAGGTCCTACAGTTGCTATTAGTGGTCATGTAAACTAAATAAAGTAGTTGATATTCAAAAAACAGTCAAATTACTCACTGGCAGTAATCGCAAGCTGCACACCTGGAACCGCAGTGTGCTGAAGAGCTAAGCCAGCTGTTGGCTCCAGGAGCCTGTTCTGCAGAATTACCTTCATTGTACCTGATTCCAGGGTGTAGTTCAATGATTAACTTCTAAAAAGTTGAGAAATGAAGTGGCAGCTAAGAGAAAAGGGTATTTGCCTCTTCCGTTCAACAAGTGAATGAAGTGGGATTGACAGGTCTAGTTCTAGGAATGTGGAAAGGGATATTGTGAACGGAAACCATCAGTTGTATTTAACAACTAGACATGGTTTACTGAGTCAAAAAAATCTCAGGTAATCAACAAATGTGCTGAAGACAGAAGAAAAAGCACTTTTTTTCTTTCTACAGCAATTTTGAAATGCTGGTTTGTGTGTGCTTAATTACATCAGACAAATGTTTGTCTAAATGTAGTTTGTAGTGAAATTTCAGTTAAAAACAATCTTGTAAATTATTGTTTTATCACACAAAAAATGCTAAAATGCTGACCCTGAACGTTTGGTAATCTATATAGTTAAGCCCCTGATCTGTGAAGATTTTCAAACAACTGTTTCTTATTGATTGCTTCAAAGCAGAAACGGGGTGTCTGATTATCCTGTAGGTAAATGCCTGAATGTATGCTATGAATAGTCAATTTTCCTGGTTAATAATGGCTAAAAAAATGGCAATACTATTGATCTCTTAGGCTGAGAATAAAAATGAAAAACAAGATTCTTTTAGTTTGTTTTCTTTAGTACTAGTGAGTTGAAGCAGGCTCCGTTTAGCTTTCATTGCACATATCCACGTGGACTGCATATTTTTCTTGCTAGAAGCTTAATTCTCTTGGAGAGATTAATAACGTGAGGTTCCTGTACCGTCATGGCTTGTATGTTCAAGTCGGTGGAAGTTGTAGCTGAATTGAAAAACAGTTTAGATTGTAGGTACAGTGGTTCAGTGGGTGGAAGCCCTCTGCCTGTGAACACTTAGACACGCGTGGATGTGCTGGGATGTTGTCACTCAATGGCTCCATATGTTCAGGGTGAAAATATTTATAATGGGTGAGTGTTTGTAGCGCAAAACCTAATAGTTGTTATTTGTAACCTCACAGTGATTCTTGTGTCACTTCAGGAAAGTTCTTAGTTACCACTGAATACTTTAGATACCAGTAGCTTGGTGGTGAATGAGGCCCAGCGTAGGCTCAGGAGATAGCTCGAGTACATTGTATTCTTCTGGAAGAGATGGTCCTTCCTAAATTTGTCAGACTGGGAAAGGTGAGCTGCAGTTTTGGCTTGGTTGGTTCAGCTGCTCAGTAAAGGAGGGGCAAAGCAACATATAGCTCATCTTGAAAATTGAAATCAGACTGTGTTAATAATAAGGAAAAGACATTTTCCGTCCCTGAATGGAGACATCTGCTCTCCCACTGGCATGTTTACACATGATGTGATTCACAGGAATGAGAATCCAGACCGATCAATTCTGTAGTGTCTCCTTCTGGAACAACCTATCAGACAGGTAATTGTGGGTACCGTTAGTGTGAGACTTTTGTACAAGTCTACATCAGTAGGTTGTGAGAGGCTGAAAGGTGTGAGCCAGTTAGGCGCTGCAGACTACAGGTGGATTTCAGCAGTGTGGTTATCTCAGTGGATATTGCTCTAATAGCTTTCTGTCTACATCCATCTTAATAGGAATCTCTGGTGCTGTGATTTTTGGAAAGTCAGAAGTTTAATGCAGCTTTCCTGAAATCTGTTCTAGATTTAATCAAGGACAGCCTTTTCTGTTTCTGACTCTTTTACTAAGTGGAGTTGTAGTGTAACTTTGCAGCTCCCTGGGATGTTAGAAGTGTACCTATTATGAGTAATGAATCCATGCAGATGTTCTGCAAATTGTCTTAATAGGGTGCTGAGCTCAGGGACCGGCGTGGCTGTGGCTTCAGTGTACTAGGGTATGGCACATGTCCTCTGCTATGTTTTTAGAACAAAACCATGAGAATATGAAAACTCTTAAAATAGATATCAAAGTGATTGTGGACAATGCCATGCCTGCAAAGCAGGGATGTTACTTGAGAAGAAAATGGCCAAGTTCTTAGTTTTTTTGAGTCCCGTCCCCCCCCCCCAGTTGCTTGCAGCAGTAGGATGGGGTGGCAGAGCCAGGCACAGCCCAGCCTGCAGCGCACTGGCTGCTTGTGTTGTCCTCTGTTCTGAGGAGACGGAGCGCTGAACCCTAAAGTTGTGGGGTATTAAGTACTTGTCAGGTGCCTGCTGTTCAGAATTTCCATTCATAAATTAGGTTTTTAGAGGAAAGAGTTGTCCCGGCTGCTGTGGAGCTGCCCAGGCGTGATGGGTGCCTCAGTCGCAGAGCCGGTAAATGTCGTCTTGGGTTGGAGCGACCGGCCCGGCACTGCAGGCTCACGTCAGGTGCTTGTTTGACACCGTTAAGCTGCCACCTAGGAGTGAGTGCAGGGGTGTTCAAACTCAGCTTTGTAGGTACAAACTGGAGTAGATGCATACAGGTATGAACTTAAATGGCTTTACCTTAATTAAATTTTGTGCAGCTTTAATTTTCAGCAAGTGCAGCTTACGGGTTGAGACAAGCTCTTGAGTCTGCAAGTAAACTAAAGTTCAGCCACGTTGCAGGCTAGGGGAACTCAGGCTTTCCAAACTAAATCCTTGAGAATTGGAGTAGCGTGTGTTTGAACTCTTCTGAAGACGCCAGTTTTGGGATGAAAAACACTGTAAAAGATGCCACTACGATATTTTTTGTTACCCCCAGAAGCAGAGGGTGGAAAACTTACGGTTTATATTGCCTTAGTGTTCAGTGAACTGACCTTTGAGGTAGGCAAGAGACTTCTGGCTACTTGCAGCTTTTTATTTGCAGAGACCCGATGGTTTTTGTGCCTGGAATGGGTCAAAGCCTGTAAGCAGGGGTGAGAAGTGTCCCAGGGTGCGGGTGCAAGGCTGAAGGACGGAGGCCTGAAAGAACCTGTGGCAGCTGAACAAGAAGGAGGAATTTTTTGAGATGGGAGGTTGTTATTGCTGTCACTGACAGGCAGCAGTGCCGTGTTTGTCCTGTGTACTTTCGGCTTTTAAATTTTCACCTCTACAAAAAAGGTCAAGGACAGGAGTAGGGTTATGGGATGTGCCAATGAGCAGTGTGGCACAGGTCAGGGAGAGAAGTTGGCTTTCCTGTGGCAGCGAAACCATGCCCATCTAGCGTGAAAGGAGTGACCCTTTTAGTGGGCAGATGCTTGGAGAGTGCTTGTAGATACTCGGCGCATTACTCAGCAAGGGAAACCTAAGAGGTTGCAACGATTGCATTCCCTGGGAGTTAGCAAGGTCAGCACTTGCATACAGGTTCCTCCTCAAGTGGAAAAAAGGGAGCAGAGGAGCTGTGTGGTGGCCAGCTGTGAGAGGAACGGCAGCGAGGAGGAGTGGAAGCGCGGATGTCCAGAGATCAGGGCAGAAGTGGAGGTAATAGGTGTCGAGAGGAGAGCGCTAGATAAAAGCTGGATTTTTCTTTCAAAAAGACAGGCTGATGCCTATGGGTGAGCTTTTTAATGTGGAGGGGAGAGATGGATGTCTGTGGCGTGGAGGAGGGACAAAGCACGTGTCAGGGCAGCCCAGCGGGTTATGCTGAACCTCCCCTGTGCAGCGTCTGTGGAGGGCTAACCAGCCCCACCGCAGCCCTTCCTCGCGTGCGTCAGGCCCTGGGTAGCACCGAGATGGCAGCGTGGCGTGGAGACTGGGGCTCCTTTCCAGGCTGACAGCGGGACACCTGCAGCTGTTGACTCTGCAGGTTTTGGAGAGGGGATGGCTGCAAGGGGTGTCTGACTACTGGCTTGTCTTGGTGGCTCTCTGGTGGTGTATGGGGCTCAGCGCTGGGCTTGGAAGCACGGGAGGGTCTGGTCCACCCTCCTCAGGCTGGCGCACGTTCAGGGTAAAGCCACAAAAGAGCTTGGGTAGGGCCGCGTAGTGGCCCTGCTAAGCAGCTGAGACCTCCCTGGTTACAAACAAACAGGGTAATGAAGAGGCACAGCCAGTAGCAAACCTGTTTGTTAGCAGAGAGTAACTAGGATAGCTGTGGGTCATGGAAATGTTGAAGGAAATAATGAGAAATAAAGAAGAAAGAACACACCTTTTCTCAGCAGGCTTTAATCTGCCATCCGGGCACCTGCGCCAGCTTTGGGAAACAGGTACGGTAGGAAAGCATTGCTGCAGAGCTGCTGACTGTTGGATTCAGCTGAGCTTTGTGTAACTCTGTACAATAAACACAGCCCTGGACAGATTTGTACATTTATGGGGGTGTGTTAAATACAAGCAGAGTGTAGAACCACTCCTGTTTTCTCCTGTGAGTATCATTTCACTTTGCTGTCAGCTGTCCCTAGCCACCTTTTCTCAAGACAAAGGCAGCTGAGGACCAGATCTGTGCCCTGGGGCAGGCTGCGATGCACAGCAAGGTGCTGCCCTCCTCCTCTTGTCTTGGCTCTTCAGGTGTGGAAGTGGATTAATTTTGTGAACGTGTGTTTTGTAGGTGTGCTTTTTTTCCCCATGGTTTTTTCTTTGGGTGTTTTTTTTTCAAGTGCTGCTGAGGAGTGTTACCCCTTTAGTTTCACTAGGCATCATTTCTTAAAGCCATGTAGGATAAAGGCTTGGGAAAAATCTTGTCATGCTTTATACTGTCTCCGGTTCAGACAGCTTAGAAATAGTAGCCTGAAGTAATAATGTTGTGATTAGGCTTCTGCTGACCGTGGCTGAAAATACCACAGCAGATCTTTTAGCTATCAATAGGCTGAATTCAGAAGTAACCGAAGATGTATTTGTTTTTTCATAATGAGTTTTAAAACAGAAGTTTTAATTGTGCAATATGTGAGCCATTGCGATGGGTGGTTTGCCGTTTAGCCACAAACCTGCCTATCTGGCAACTGTATCTGTTCTTTCTGCTTTTGGTGGGACATACTTTAGATTAAGTTCCTACTTGAGCAGTCTTTTTTCATGTAGCTTTATTGAGATCACCCTGTGCTTTTTTGTATTTAGCCTTTCTAGGCAATTGATCCTTTCAGACTGATCTTAGAAAAATGCCCTGCGGTGCCCCATGTAGATGGTTAGTGATAAATACGGGATGCAGCTCCTCTGAAGTCTAATCTTCCCACATAATGTGCAGAGAGCATCACATCCTTGGAGTAGTCGTGCCTGAATATAACAGTACTCACTGATTTTAATTCGGAGCAGTGCTGCAAGAACCAGGGTGAATGCTGCGTAAAAGCAGTTTCTTTGTTTCTTCTATGAGTTCATTAGAGTAACTTGTGGCAAAATACTGTATTTAAATAATGTAAAAAAACCCCCAGGAACTTCAATGACTGTCTTGTTGCTGGAATAGCGCACCTGGCAGTGTTTGGCTGCTGCGAGTTCTTCCCAGTTATTTTAAGAATTGTGGAACAAGCCTTTACCATTGAATACAGCTAGATTTCTTCAGAGAGTGAAGAGATGTTTATAGACCTCAATTTCAGACGTAGGTATTCTGATGTCTGCCAGCTAATTATTTCTTGGCAATTCATTACAATGGGCTGCAGTTGAGACTTGGGCATTTCATTAGCAGACTTATCTTCCTCCTTTGTTCAGCTGTTTGTCTAGTTGGCATTATTTAGTACTCATAAAATTATCGTAGTGTCAGAAGTGGTGAAGGGATTACACTTTTATGCTATATGAAATATTTTAATTGCATTTATTTTAGCAACGAATGTTGAAGTCATGTGTTTGACAAATTTTAACCTGCACTGACTTAAAATGTCGTGCCGTGCTGCACCACTGCCGTTTTCATCACTGTGATGCAGCATTGCTCCTTCCTGTGTCTGACGGCAAAGCAGGCTGGCTTATTCGTTTCGGTGAGTGGAAGGAGGTAGATGAGGTTACAGGGAAGATGAAATGGTCGCAGCTTGCCCTTGTTGCACTGTTTTATCGGCTTGCTGTGCTTGTTGCTTCCTTATTTTGCTGAGGAGAGTGCTTTCACTTGGATGGAGGAGGAAGAGTCTGCCTTCGAGCTGAAAGAGCCGCTATTTACAAATCGGTGAATCCTTGTGTTGTTTACTTTTTCAGGCCTGAGAGTTGGGCACTTTTCTGCATTTCTAGTGGGTGCAACTCTGTGGCTGTTTTTATGCTTTAGGGAAATAACAATACAGCATGTGCTTCCAAGATCCAGTTAGGATCCCTGGAGTTTCTACCTGGAGTAAGAATACATCTGCATTTGAACACTGGAAGTTTTAATTTGTCTCCTATTAAATGTTTTGCTTCTGTTTGCTTGTTTTTGTGCTAGGTTCAAGTGCCTTGTCCCTAAGGACACAGAATTATCCCCAGGGGAGAGGTGCAGGCAAGGAGAGAGCCCCTAGGTGGCATCAGAAGCCACCTGATATTTGGCTCCTGCGTGCCAGAGGGTGCGAGGTGTGGATGGGAGAGGAGTCCTGTGCCCTGGGGTGCCAGAGGGTGCGAGGTGTGGATGGGAGAGGAGTCCTGTGCCCTGGGGTGCCAGAGGGTGCGAGGTGTGGATGGGAGAGGAGTCCTGTGCACTGGGGTGCCAGGGCTGGCTCCAGTCCTGCCCCACCTTAGGTGTGCTCTCCTTTCTCAGTGACCTGTGCTAGCAAAAGCTCTTACTCCATTAGCTGAGCAGTATATATAGTCATAATTTTACTAATTCAAACATGTTTCAACCTTTTGCAGCTCCACTTTCTAAATATTTAATTGAAGTGCTTTTACAGCCATTTTCCTTCTTTATCAATGTGAGCCAAGCCAGACAACGTAACGTGGCATATGTTAAGATGTTAATTGAGTAGCAGCACACACAGGTGGCTGTTTCATAATTTTCTTCTTAGATGATCCTTGGCTCCAGTTTAACATTTCTTTCTGCGTCTGAATGGAGAGTTGTGTAAAGATGTATTTAGAGCTATCAGTCTGAGAAAGAGAAGCATTAATTCAGTAAGATTTAGAATTGAGGGCTGAATCCTGCAGGCACCGCTGGGACACAGGGCTTGTCGTGGTGAGGGTGTGGTGGTTGTACTTTTCTGATAGTACCACTTACTGTAGGGGGGTTGGTAATCCTTTTACTCACAGCAACCAGAGTAAATAGATTTTTTTTTTAAATGTTGCCTGCTGTTGTTGGAGTTGTGGAAGAGATATCGAATCTTTCCAAAAGGGTGTGTAGTCAGTTTAATAATGAGCCTCTCTAACATGGCTTTCAGAAAGATGACTTTGACAAAACTGTCACTGTTGGTAATGAGTAGTGGAGTCTAACTTGCTTTCCTTGGGAGGGAAGTGGTTTTTTTTGCAAGAGGCAAAAAGGCAGCAGGACTCCACAGGAAAAAGAGCTGCTGGGTGCTACCAACAGCCAAATAGTCTCCTGTGCCTGGGAGACGCGGGCCTGGCAAATGCTGCTGATGTGGTATTGCTCCCCGTAGAAGCAGCATTTCAAGACTACCCATAGAACCTGTCGTTAAGTAATTTGACAAACAACCCTTGGTGGTTGTATGGGGAAATGGCTGATGCATTGGGAAGTGGAGCCTTTTCACAGCTGAATAATTTTAAAATGCCATGTGGCCAAAATAATTCTTCCTTGGCAGACAGCTCTAACTGCTGTCTTGGGTATCCTTCTCACATGGAAGGCTTGTTTTCAGATATCTGAGTGAAAATATTGGGGCAGCAGTGTGTTGCCGTACAGTGTTAGGGTTGTATGCATGGGCTACGAGTGAGCAGTTGGGAGGGTTTCCTGCAGCCCTGCACGGCCCCTGTTCCTGTTCCTCTGCCAGAGCTGTGCTGAGTTGCTGCTGGTTTTGTGCTGAACTCTCAAGAAAAAATAATCTTATGGGTTTTTTGTTTTGGTGTAGGTTTTTTTCCCCTTCTGCAAAGCTTATTTTAGAAGTCTATAAACCTCCCCTCTCTCTGCGTTAGTTGTCTGTGAGGGTAGGTGGTTTACTCTCTGAGATGGTAAGTGTTAACACTGCTGCTGATAAGTAACTACACCATTGGGGTTTTCCTTTCTAGTTGCAACTTTTCTTACTGTTGTCTCGTAGATCAGGTAATAGTGTAATGCAGTGCATGAGTACTGGACACTGGGAGCCCTGCAGTGGGGAACGCTTGCTGTCCAGTCAGGAGTTGCATCCTGTCTTCATGATGTATGGCACAGCTATTAGCAGTCACAGAAAGTGGTTCCCTTTCATAAACTGCGTTAGGGTTTGGCAGAAATAATGTTTTCCCTAGGCTGTCCAAAATGTATCGAGCACAAGAAACGCAGCTACAGAGGCTGTGTTCCGGCGGGTATTCAAGTTCATGCAAATATTTGCAGTCTTGGGCTGAAGAGGATACAGAGTATCTGTGGCAACTTCACTGTTATAATGAAAAAATCACTCTGGGCTTCCTGGGTTTGACCACCTAGTCAAACCATTCTGATATTTTGCACAATAAATTGTGGCTCTACTTATGCCCCAAATTTTGCTGAACTGGACTTGTTGCTGTTATTGAAATCTTCCTCCATTTGAGGATCAAGTCCACTGCTAGTGCCTGAATGGTAAGAGCCACCTCCTGTGTGACTTTTGGGGCTGGGAGGGAGGTTCCCTGCCTGAGCAGAGCTGCAGTGTCCTGGAGGTGACGGTGTGCCACTGCTGTCACGGACACAACCGGGAGCGCCTTTGCCAGCGTCCTCCTCTGCACGGTGCGTCCTGGGACAGGAGTTGTGCTTCAGTGGGTGGGTGCTCATACAGCGTGTTCACTCTGCACGTCTGCATGCTCCCCCGCTGTTTGCTACGCTGCTGGCTTTCCTAGGGAGTGAATGGTCTGCAGTTGGAAAGCTGCTAAGGGTTAGTTTCAGTGGCTGTGCAGGCTTTGAGAAGGCTTAGAGTTAACTAGGCAGTAGCTAGTAAGTTTGAGGGCTTTCTTTTACTCCTCTGAACCATTGGCCTCTTTCTGGTCTCACAGGCATAAGGCTTCTGGTATCCCTTGTGGTTATATGGCTTCTGCTATTTGCACCGTAAAGGAAATACTTGGTGTGCTCAGAGCAACTGAATTCTGCCATCTCTCGGAATACAGTAGTCCCACATTGCTCAGTGTAGTTCAGCTACCTATTTCTGAAAGTATTGTTCAATTAGAAGAAGGTTGGCAGCATCTGGTTTTATGCCACTTTGAAAAAAATATTCCATCTCCTTGCCTTCTCCCCCTGCTTTTCCCCCTCCGTCTCTCCCTTGGTGCAAAGTAAACCCAGCTGCACACCTGGGGAGAGAACACACTCCTCATTCTGCCCATGCCAAGTCGGGGCCGTTAAAATGGGGCTGTTTTGAGTAGAAGTACATAAATAGGTCAGGGAAAGCAGACGTGCATACTTTGGCATGAGATAGAAGAACAGTTTGAGGAAATGCTTTAGTCTGATTTCCTCCCTCCCTGTCCTCCCCAGGATACTTTCAGGAGTTTGTCAATGTGGCTTCACCATTAAGGAGCTTAAATTACTGCTGCAGCCTTCGAAAGTTACCTTCAAGATTCTGTCAGAAGTCTTGGGCCTAGAGGCTGTTAGGATGGGCGGGAGGCTTTCCAGTAAGGCTTTCTGCTGCAGACCGAAAGCACCCGACACGGCTTCCCTGGGAGGGTGTGGGGCTGGGAGTCTCCGTGAAACACAGTGGCTTTTGCACGAAGCCACCCTTCTCTCAACCCCAGACTAAGAAACCCCTTTTCTCTCCTGTTTTACTAATTAGTAGAAGCTGGGCTCTTGGTTTTTGAGTGGCTGATGGTAGATCTTCAGAGGTGAGCAGGCTGATCCGGACCGGTGGTGTTTGGGGCATTTTTGAGGAGTGTTGCTGCAGACAGTAGGACAGGACTACATCCCTCTGGAGTGGCACAATGTGCTTTCACTTTCAGTCTGCACGCACCGAGCAAACGTTTCGTTGTTGGTTGGGATAGTGTCATTGGTGATGTTTTTTTTTTTTTTTGCAAAGTTTTGATATATAGTTTTATGCTCCTAGGGTCTCGCGGTGGTTCAGTATCTGATGCAAGCCGGTAGATCCAAGGCAGCTGTACAGACAGCCCCCTTTGTTACCACTCATCAGAGACAGCTACCCCCAGAATCAGAAAAGGTGCTGCCTTGTCCTGGATGACACTGCTTAAAGTAACCTGAATTAAGTTTTAGACAAGTAAGTTAATTAGTCTGAATTCAAGGAGACTGTTGGTGAGAAGAGCTGTGAAAGGGAGTAACGTCAGCTGTGCATCTGGGTGGGGGCGAGCCCCCAGGAGTACCAACACTGGCTGTTGGCTTACAGTACCATTGCTAAGTTTAGTTTTCCAATGGGCTCAGGCCCCTGAGAGATTCAAACGGTTATTTTCATTAGTGAGAACATCTATCACTCCCACTGCTCTCCTGCAGCTGTTCCTAGATGGGTAGCAGCCTCCAAACGTTAGAAACACCTCTGTGCAGGGCCTGATTCAGCCTTTCTCTTGGGACTGCTGGTTGCAGTTACTGTCATTGTGGTAGTAATTAAGTAAGGGATGCATTTGACAGAGACAGAAGCAGAGTAAATGAAATTTCAGTGTTCAAAACACATCTGTCCTGTTAGTGAAGGAAGAAGTGGGGAGAAATAAACAAAAGTGGCAAATACATTGTAGCTGGGACAGCTGTTCCTTTGCCACCTTTGTCACTTGTCCTTTCATCTCCTGATTTGAAGGACATGCATCCTCCAGTGTCACCAGACAGAGCATTGCTGTGCAGTGCTCAGACCCGTGAGAAAGTCGCTGGCCCAGCACCTCGCCATCAAAGGGCTGGATCCTCAGGGTTGCTGTTGCTTGGCTTTGATAATAGATCAACTCCACTGGAAGGTAAATAAGAAGCATTTATGTCACTAGGTGCAGGATTTATAGAATCAGGCCATGTTAACCTGTGCTCTGGTTAGGATGAAAGAAGCCTCAGTTTACCACTAACATTTTAATGATGTCCTCCCAGTATCCTAGGGAGCATGGAGCTGGAGGTGAAAAAAATTGCTGTTGAAAGAGACATTGTGCTTATCCCTGCTGAAGCCATAGGACCTTTGCCTTTTAAAATGTCACAACATCTGCTTGCAGATTGGAGGACAGGAACTTGACTATCCTTTTTGTGCCACCGGTTGACTAAAAGAAAGCATAGAGGAGCTGTATTTACTGGCCTTACTGTTGCTTTTCTGCTGCGGCTTCTCGACACTGTTGATCGGTGCTGTAGGAGCAGAGGTCACGACTGGAAGAGCCTGAACTAAATTTGAGAGTTTACATTTCCTGACTCAGACTCATATTTGGAGATAAAAGGACGGCTCTAGGGATCTCCTGCCCAGCTGCCTCCTGGCAACTTGCCTCTTTCTCTTTGCAAGAAGAAAATATTAATGCAAATGGGCATGCGTGTGCAGAGTTTGGCAGAAGGTAGCAGGACAGGAAACCGTGCTGGCTGTGGCATGTTCCCTGAAAAGCCTGGTGCACAATGTCATCTGCAAGTCTGCAGAGTCGAGGTTGTATTTGGACTAAGTTTGATCTGCCTGTACCCACATCCCCTTATCTTCCATGCTCCCATTTTACCGTCCTTAGCATTCCCTGTTCACACAAGTCCTCCGCAGTTCTGCTTTACTCCCTCCTTGGTGTTCCCGAGTGTCCACGCATCTGATTGTCTTCTCCCTGCCCAAAGTCAGCTGAAGTGCATGCCTGCTGATGTACGTACTTCAGTGGACTTGTCATGTATTCTTACCTGTTGAAATTTTTTCTTGTATTGTGTCACATACACAGTTTTTGAATGGAAAGGGGCATCGGTATTAGCGGCTCCTGCAGAACAGATTTTTTTAGACTGTCGGGTTTTAAAATGAGGTGCTGGGACAAGCAGGACAACCAAGCTCCTGCCTCTTTGAGCATCTGATACAACAGTAGATGCAGGTTCAGTAGCTTTGGTTCCTGTCACCACCAGACGCTGCAACTGTTTGTTTTGCTAGTTTCATTCTTCTGATTTTAGTATGTCCATCAGATAGCTTGCTTGGGTGGTCTTTGTATGTGGTATCACCTGTACAAAAGTAAAAGAACTGGAAATGGGATGTTTTGTTAACAGGAGGTTGAATTATGTTTTTTTTTCCACTAGGAAAATAATTGTGCTCTGAACTCTAAAAATGGTTGTTTCATACTTATTCAGTAGGTGTCCAGCAATGAAGACTGTTGGGTTTTTGTGTGTTAAAGCTCCTGCTCCTCTTCAGAGCAATGATAAAATGCCTTCAACTAATGCAGTCAGACCAAGCACGTGAAATACAGCACCCTTAAGAAACATAAAAGCTGCTTATGAGTGTGTTTATATGAAGTATAATAAGTTCCATTCCGTTTGCACTCCTTGGCACATGTCCTGAGGTCATTTATGGCATACTTTAATTCAGTCCCCACCCAATGTCTGCTTAAAAAGCCAGCTGGGAGGTAGTGAGACTAACGTGGAAAACTCCTAAATTGCCAGTGGGATACCAATTGTCTGCTTTGTAGCAGCTCTTTGGAAAGCTAGAAATAAATGCCTTGAAGTGGTGGAATTTACTGAAGCGTGGGGAGAGGGGGGTGTTAATTGTGTTTACAGATGAACAAGTAAGATGCATCTGAATTGTGGAAGAGCTTACAATAAAAGTAGCGATATGTATCCTGGCTGATCTGCAACGTGGGGTAATAGTTCCCAGTTGTAATGATAGTTCATAAAAGAAAAAAAGTTCTTATATAAAAGAGCAAAACAGCAAGAATTCTAACAAACAGTAAGTTTGGGGTGACTTTCTACAAAAAAATAGCTGGATGAGTGTTTTTCCATAAACTAGCAGGATATTTCACGGCAGGAGGTTAAGCCTGTAGTACAGTGATAGAAATTCTAATATGTAATATTTTTGTCATTGCTGTTTAGATTAATTCAAGATTTCTATTCTCTCTTTCTTCCCTCACGTCTAGCAAAACTGTACAATCTAAAGTGGACTGCATTTTGGTAAGTACAACTCCAGAATGCTTTTTTAATATTTAATAATCTGCAAGACCAAAATAGATGGCTCTGGAGACTGACAGCTATTATGAAGCCTTTCCTTAGCAGTGCTTTAAGGTACTACCACTAAATGTGATCAAAATCAGTTCCTATTGCCAAAAAAATACACGATGTGGGTTTTGTGTTTGTTTTCCATGGAAGTACTGACCTCTCATTGCCAGCAGCGAGTGGCTGTGATTGCCACTTGTAGAACTGTCAGTGTAGATACAGCACAGAAAGGCAATTTACTGCTTTTGTAAGCGTGATTTTATTAAATGCAAGATTATGTATTGCACATATCAGAGTATGCTGGCTGTGCCATCCAAGTTGCTCTTTAGGCCTTTAATGACACTGATTATTGCTTTTGTTGTTGTCTCCTTGAAACACTTAATTCATGGCCGGTACTACATTTTAAGGAAGGAACTAAATTGAACTGCATGTTTGCACAGAACCCAGCAGACTGATGTCCTGGTCTGCAGGTGTCATAATTACCAGATTTTTGGTTTGTTGTTTTAAATGTTGCTAACCTCAGAAGTTGCACACCATCTCAGGTACCTTCCCAGAAACGTGCAACGCTACAGGTCTGGTTAGCTCTGCTGTACAACTTGGGACAGGGAGATAATACCATTTTCTGAAGAAGGAAAACCCTTGAAATGCATAAACATCATCTTCCTTTGTGCATTAAAACAGCAGGATCTAGACAGTGATAAGAGATTATTTCTGGGAAGGAAATATCTAGCACTAACTCAGAAAGAGGTTTTATTTGTTTGTTTTTAATAGTGAGCAGGTTGCAAGTTTATTTAAATCAGCATTTGAGTTCATAAATCTTAAGACTAGAAGGGACTGCTTATTCTGACTCTCTGTCTTTGGCATTTCATCCAGAAGTACCAGCGGGTAAGATGAAAAGATGACATCTGGATACTATCCAATAGAATCTGTTCAGCTGTATGGCTGAGCTAAAGAAGAATGCTCCTTAAAGTCATATTATCAAAGGCTAATTCAGGTGGTGCTGAATTCTCTTCCCTTAAAATGTTGTCTTAATTTATTGTGGTAAGAGGTTTAAAGTAAGCTATATTGTTGTATTGCAAAGAAACTTTGGACCCAGTTTTGCCTGTACTTAAAAATTCTTGAATGCATCCAACTAAAGTAGCAGTGCAAAATGTAATTTTTGTCCACTTTATTCCTTATTGACATTTGTGGACACGAAGCAGATGTCTTAAGATGTTAATTGTTTTGTATGTGGGCCTTTGGCAGCAAAAGGAAAAACTCTTCTGACAGCAGGTTCTTTTGTGGTGAAAAGGGGGAAGTGGGCTAGGTCTTCCTACGTAGCATCGGAGAAGGGACTAAATAAGTAGGAGGTTAACCAGTCATCTGCTGCTTGGAAGCCTGTTTTCAGAAAATGGAATTACGCGAGGACAGTTCTTGCGTTAAAGCCTGGGGATTTGCGGCCCTTGGGTGCTGAGGTGGGATGATCGGCTTGTGTGAGCCCGTTCATTTGGGCAGGTCTCGGCCATTGGATGGACAAGCCATGTTCCTGATGCAAAGCGGTCTTCATAGCTTGCCTTGGAACAGAGCAGCAGTGTCCTGATGGTGGAGTTTTCTGTTCCAGGTGCCTCCTTGTCCGTCCTGCTGCTGAGTTCAGAGGAATTATGTCGAGAGTGGAAAGGCCACTCTGGGTTAGCACAGGTAGATCTAGTGCCATTCAGGTAGCTTGAAGAAGAAAAATCCAAGATCAGAATAGTTTCAGGAAACAAAAATTAAGCTGAATCCTGGCAAAATGGTTTGTGCATTTTTACATGCTTTTGGAAAGCTGTTATCTGCAAAGACAGAATCTAAAAGTATCTTAAACTAAAAGGCTGTGAGTATATAGCTCTAAATAACTTGTTTGGAGCTTCCTTGCAGGCTGGTCAAGTTCTGTTCTGCAGAAAGTAGATGAGCATGTTGCCTCTTAGGTGGGATGTGTATGGGTTTGTTAGAGCGGTCCTGGGGCTGGGGTACCAGCTGCCTGCAGAGAATCCGACCCCAAGCTTATGGAGCATTTCCTTTAAGAACATGCCCGTTCTTACATGGTTGGTTCAGGTAGGAACCTTTTCAGAGCTTTTGAATCAGTCTCATGAAGCACAAAGGGACAATCTGTCCTTTGTCTCCCTTCTTACTGTAAGGAGGAGATTTGGGACTAGCTTTCGGTTATAGTCAGAGGTGCTGGTGATGCTTTAAAGCATTGAAACTTGATCAGTTTGCTAGCAACCTTCAAAGAACTTTTAGCACATAGACTGCCCAGTTCAACACAGGATGACAAGAAAGAGAGAAACAGGAAGAAGAAGCAGAGGTGATGGCAATAGTCTTTGTTGTGAAGGTAGTTAGCAGCAGAGGACTATGGAAAACAGCTAGTAAAAGGGCACTGGGCCTGCAGTTACTCCTACCAGAGACCAAAGTTATCTGCCTTTTGCTTGTTAGAGTGCACCACTGACATTCCGACATACTGTCAGGTTCTGGAAGATGATAAGAAAATCATTGTATGCTGTGCAATCCAAAAAAGATAATTAGCAAGAATTGTGGCGTAAACAGCCATTAAAAAATCATTATAACATCTTTTTAACTGTAGTAAACATGTCTAGCAGTAGATTCTCTTATGACTTTGCTTGTTATATTTGTTGCCGCATACTAAGTGAACTCTTGAACCTGGTTTAAAGTGGTACGCTCCATCGAATCTCTCAGCAAGGAGGTTACGGTTTCTTTCCTTAGTCCTCTGAAAAGAGGTCAGTGCTGCTGGGAGAGTGTTGGATCGATGGCCATGAAAACCAAAGCTGCTGATGGCTGGAGCAGTCCCAGTGCGGGCAGCAGCCGTGTGTGAGCGCTGTTGAAGCAATGTGCCTTGGTCCTGCTGCGGAGAAGGTGGTAGCTTGTCACTTTTTGGCCCTACAGGAGACAGGCAGAAGCTCTATGAAGCTTTGGCAGCTGCGCTTGGATGCTGTCAGAGCAAAGCTACCGGGTGTTTTTAGGGCTTATTTGGAGTATTTAGCACCTGAAATATGTTTCTGCTTCTGTTCAGATAAAGCATATCAAATGTATTTATCAGCAGCTTTTTAGAATAATAGGTTCTGTTTCAAGTATTAGCTACTTTCTGTCTTGATCATATTTCCAACAAACCCTCTGACCTTGAGCAAATTATTTAACCTTTGCTTCTTGTTTCTCTATCCGCAAAGTGGGGAGATGATTGCTCGACTGCTTTGCTATACTTAGTCTGGTTGTTAAATAATAGATGTTTGTTCTTCTGAAGTATGACAAGTTTTAGAACCAGTCTGCCAGTAGGTGCAAGTTACATTGCCATTGGCATAGCCTTTTTTTACTCCGATTAGAGTATAGCTATCTATAAATACTCAAACTGTGGAAAGAAATATTAAGATCAGTCCATACTCTCTAAAATAGTAGTCTTGCAAAAAGCTTGCAGCAGTGCCCCTGGCCTTCAGCTCCTCTTCAGCAGATCTCGAGGACAGAAATAACCTGTACTTCTGCCTCATTGTGGGAATCTGAAATGGTTCAAATTGGAATGATGTTTTTCACTGTGTCCGTTACAGAAGGTGTAACTCTGTTAATTGTTCCTTAGTATGTTCTTCCTCAATCTTATTTAAAGTTTGGCCTGACTAAATGTTTTCTTCTTTAAAACAATCCAGAAAATGCACATTCCCTGGAGTTTTCCCATGGTAATCCCTGTTGACAACTTTAGAATGAAACTTCACTAACGTTTGTGACCTGCCACTAGATCAGCCGTGAGAGGAAAAAAAAACAGAGAGAACTAATACACCAAGGCCAGGAAACCTTAAACGATATTCTGTGATTCTGGAGGCTCATATTCAAACCTCTAGGTTCTCTGATTCAAGGAGGAACATTAATAAACTCATGTTTCCTGTAACACAGATGAAGTCCTTAACTACGTTCTGTGTTGAACTGATCTTTGTGCTGCAGAAAGTTTCAGTGTCTAGTTAGTGTGTCTCAGAGTGGAACCAGATGTCAGAACCTGCTATTTTCGTTAGGAAAAAAAAACCCCAACATTTTGGCCATCCTGGTTTATTTCACAGCTGTGTATTTGCTCAGTCAAAATGCCTTTTAGAATGAAGAAGAAAGTTTGCTTCTGTTCCTAAGAGGTCTTTGTTCTGCATCTTTCTTGGTAAGCAAAAGGACAGACTCATTTGGAGCAGACCTGTATGGCCACTGATAACACAGATATAAGTGGATCTCTAGTTCAATTTGTTTGCTACATATTCTGTGCATTTCTTTAGTGAACTATCTATTTGGTAACTGTCAAAACAAAAATATCAGAGATTTATGCTCCTTTGCCTGTTACTGAAAGTCTTTGCTTAGCTGTGACTTGAGGTTTCTAATTTTTTGTCCTTAGTTTTTCTGTCTCAGAATATAAGATCGCCCAGATATTTTGAGTAGTTGGTATGTTTTTGGCTCCATTGAAGCCAAATTGTAAGAATAGGTATCAACACCCCTTACACACCATCTTCACTGAATTTTCCTTTATTTAATGTGGTTCCAATTACAAGAGATAAATATAATGTGTGAAGACCAAGAGTAACCGAGGTGGTGCTTTGTGATGGCTTTACACTTCAGTGCTGCAAGCAGTTCAGCATGCTTATGCATTTTTCTGATGCAGCTTCAAGAAATACAGTTTATAAACAGCCTCTGGAGAACTAGACAGTCTTCATCTCATTTGGTAGAACCAGTCAATCAAGGTCAGAAAATTTCAAGCAAAGTTTTTACTGAGGTCTCTCTTAAGTAGTAGACAAAGGTTCCCCAGACTTTTTACTTTCTGCGTGGGTTTTAAAACTACGGTAGCATAAACTTCAGTGGGCTACGCAGAGGGGAAATTGTGGTGCCAGCATCACAGTCTTCCTTTTGATTGTGTGACTCTCTTCCACTCTATTGGCCTATTTTTTCCATGCTATTGACTTTTTTTCGGGGTGGAGGAAAGCTGTCGTATATGTTGTGTTCTTGTTTCTTTTTATTAATTTCCATATGCGTCCAACTTGGCACAAAGAAAAACTTGGGATCAATGAATCTTTTTCTTCTTGGTCAGTAGACCAGCTGAGGCGTTGTTCCACTTTCCCAAATTATTTTCTGATTGCATTCAGAAATTTGAAAGCTTTGATACTTTGAACAGTCGCAGTAAGAGAGTTATTACTGAATTCACCAGACCTTTAGCACTGAGAGCTGGTGGATGTCAGCTGAGGTTGAAGAAGTGATTGTACTGACTGATGGTGTAAATGAAGTTTTGGGAGGTCTAGAGAAAACAGCCTGAACAGAACACGTTTCCTGAATCTACTTGCACTGACTGTCACATTCCATCCTTTTGCAGCCACTTCTTCAGTTTTAAGATGATTTTCTCTAAATAGATTCAGTCTCATCTAATAAGCTTAGGTTTATCTAATTATCGCTCAGGTGGGATTACCTCTGTGAACCGCCTGTGACTCCTGGCTGCGTGTTAACTCTTTCTGTTCCAAGGAGGTCCTGCTTCCCCACAGCCATTGCTGGAAGCTGGAGAAGTTGTGTAAAGTGCTGCCTGGTGCCAGGCATGGAGAGGAGTGGGGTTTGAGTGAAAACACCGAGATAACATCACTGTCCAGCTGCCTCTGCTGAGGATGTGAGAAATCCATAATCCTCAGCTGCCTCAGCTCCAGGGATGCAGTTTTGCTGGTGAGAGAGTCGCTGGCTTGCTTGCATCCTTTGAAAAGGCTCTGATAACATAATCCCAGTCAAATTCTTTCTCTGCATGTACATCATGGAGTTTTCTTGTTGGTTTGTTTTCTTTTTTTTTTTTTTTTAAGGGTTTGCCAGATGGGAGTCTGTGTAGCAGAGCCTCCCCGGCTCAGGCAGGGCCCTTCCACGCAGCCCCTTCCTTCTGCCAGAACACAGCAGACATTGAGGCTACTCCAGTATTTTTTAATGTTTCTTCTAAAACCTCTCCCGTTACGTTGCTCGTTAGATTTGGAAGTCAGAGGTTGTCTCCCACCTCAGTTTCAGACTCATTGAGGGTTTTTTGTTTTGCCTAGGATGCTTTTAACGCATGGATGAGCATTTACCATGGAAGGTAATCTCACCCGAACCGTGTCCTTTGGTGTGTTGCTTTGGCTTTTGCCTTTTAAAACAAAAAGCAGCCAAGCTCCTCAAAGAAAAGGAAGTCTAGTAAACAAGTGAGAATTTTCTTGCAGTTTTAAAATTCCTGTCTTTTCATAAATGATTAATAATCTGTAAATTCTTTCTTTGAAGAACATTGATCTTTTCAATAACGGGTTTGTTAAGGGCAAACCCAGCAGTCCAAATGCTGTGATTTGTGCAGGAAAGGAAGAATGGAGAATTTGACAAAATGCACCCAGGAAGAAATACCTGTCTGGATATTTGGCGGTCTGAGCACCACTGCTGTGTAAGCTGCTGTAGAGCTACGCAGAAATCAGTGTCAGCAAATTTCAGGAGTTTGTCAGAGGGGGAAAAAAAACACAAACTCAAATGTGGTTTGCTGCAGCTTATAGAAGCAACAAATCCAGTGTCTGTTACCTGGCTGCTGCTGGAAGTGTTTCTCTTGGCTGTGAGAACATCTGTGGCATTGCTGGTGGCCCGGTACTGTGGAGCAGTTTTGCGGTGGGTTTGGATGGCGGGGG
Source organism: Pterocles gutturalis (assembly GCF_000699245.1). Lineage (NCBI taxonomy): Eukaryota > Metazoa > Chordata > Aves > Pterocliformes > Pteroclidae > Pterocles > Pterocles gutturalis. The sequence goes on from NW_010130997.1 coordinate 28,390, forward strand.
TTAGCGAGCCCCAGTGCTCTCCCACGTCTTGCCGGTCCGTGCCCAGGGTCTGGAGCAGGGGTGGGACCCGTGCATTGGGCGCAAAGCCGGCGGAGGAGAAGTGGGAGCTCACCTCTTTCTAGTACTGCTGTTTATTTTGGGCCAGCTGAAGCGAGGTGGACACGAAGTGAAGTTTGAAGGGAAGTTTAGGTTTTTAATTTCCCAGCTCTCTATTCTGCTCATTGCTGAGGTAAACAGCCTGGTCTCGGTACCTGTTGGTCCTGCTTTCTTCTTTTCCTTTTGGGAAATCTTCCATTGGTGGTAAGACACCAATAAAGGACAAGAGGCTGGACTGTAATCCAGAAGCCGCGTTCTGATTTCAGAAGGGATCCGTGACTCTGTACTGATGTTGCAGCTCCTCATGCATTGCTTCTGCAGCATCCTCCTGCAGGAGAGCCCCTTTTGCTCCTGGCTGTGTGGCTTTGCTCCCACTGCTGCTGAGCACATTGCCACAACTGATTTTCCTAGTATTTCTAAGTCCACATAGCTCGTTTCAGAGGACCAGAAGCTAGTTTGTACATAGCAGTCACTGTTTGCATACAGCCGGTAAAACTCCTGCTTGTGTCTGATCCCCAGCTGGCATCCTCTGGAGGAGGAGTCCAGCATCCCCGAGATCCATGTTAACTGAATGGCTTGTCTTCAGCACCTGTGCATTGACTCTGATTTCCAAAGGAAACAAAAAAATAGTACGTATATAGATAGATTTTAAAATGTCTTTAAAATGTCTTTACAGAAGTGAGGCTTAACTATGAGTGTATAGTGGATCACAGGATGAGGTCTGACATCCCATGTTGTTGCAGCGCAGCTGCTTTTTGATGCTGTGTTCTGAGGCGTGCTTCACCTGTGCTCTGAGAGCATAAAGTTTGCACATTAAAGGTCTGGTTACAGAAGTGATCTGCTATTGGTGTTTTTCCAGATTCTGCTTTTGTTGCATGTGACTTTCATGATGGTGACCAGTGCTTTCTAGTGTGTGACAGTGTACAAATAAAATAGAAAATCACATTTCTAGTCCCAGAGTGCTCACAGTCACATTCTTTCGCATAAGTAAATATAATCTTGTTTAAAACTGTATTATTTAGGAATACACTGCTGGATAACAGTTTTCAGCTGTCAAGCTCAACTCTTATTGTTTGTTTTTTTTCTCCTCCTGCCTCCCCCACCTTTTTTTTTTTTTTTTTT
>NW_010130997.1:29664-60803 GCF_000699245.1 Pterocles gutturalis
CCCCCCCTTTTTTTTTTTTTTTTTTTTTTTAACCAAAACACCTTTGTTATCTAGCAAGAAGTTGAGAAGTTTACAGACCTAGAGAAACTCTACCTCTACCTTCAGCTGCCTTCGGGTCCCAACAATGGAGACAAAAGGTATGTGTGCGGGGTGTAAACATGAACAGCTAGTACTGAAAACTTGCTTCCTGTGGCACATACGTGCTGTGGAACTATTCACATGATGTGTTTGGTAGCAGAAACAGCCTTTATTAAATGTTAAAGACTCTTCATGTAGATTTTTTTTTAACTTTTGAATCTTTAGTGCATGATTAGCTTGTAAATATAAACCTTAGCAGCCTTTATTAAATGTTAGACTCTTCATGTAGATTTTTTTTAACTTTTGAATCTTCAGTGCATGATTAGCTTGTAAATATAAACCTCCTAAAGTGCAAGAGTCATCAGAGAAAGTGTTTTGCAGCCTAAGAGTGATCGTTCCTCTGCTTTCTATGTAAGAATTGATAATATAGCGACACAAATGTGATGGTGAGGGAAAGAAGGAACTACTGCTATTTCTGGTAACGTTTATTTGACTAAACGAAGGTCTAGAAAACCAACCTGCACAAAACTAGTGTATGTTCCCAGTCAGGTGGTTATAGGCAGACAGGTACCTACAGGAAGCACTCTGAGCATCTGCTGGGAAAGCTGGGTGTTCCCAAAGGGCAGCTCTCAAACTGAGTGGACAAAAGCTTGGAGGTGGTCAGTAAGGAATAGTACATTTCAGAGGGCAAGTAGGTGAACTCTCACTCATCGCTGTCTCCTTGCAGCTATGTATCAGTCAAGAACTGGAGTGTGGAGTCTCTTTGTTAAATTGTAGATAAAGAGTGAGATAACTGCTGCCTGTGCCTCAAGGAATAGCTAAACGTTAGGTACTGGCCCTCGTTGTCTCTGGTGTCTCTCCACCTGTGTAGGCAGACATTTACTAAGTCTTGTAACTGAGGAGGAGCTGTGGAGCAAAGTCCTCATTGGCACTGCTTCTTCTTTCGCCAGTGATCAGCTCTCCATGTCATCCAGCCGTGCCCAGCAGATGCACGCCTTCTCGTGGATACGGAACACCTTGGAAGAGCACCCTGAGACATCCCTTCCCAAGCAGGAGGTTTATGATGAATACAAGTGAGTGTTCCCAAGCTGGATCCATACATATGGCTTTAGCAGGCGTAGGTAGTTGTGTGACACTGACTCCACAGGTACTCCATTGATGTATGTGTACAAGTGCATGTAGCAGAACCAAGGCCTTACATACTGATGTATCTGAGAATGTACCAGCTACGGAGAGGCATTATTCATTATTTCTGCCACTGAAGATAAGACTCTGATGTTTAAATTGTGCATTACAGATACAGGTGCAAGTATTTCTTAACAAGGAAATATCTGTATGAATATTGGTTTTGTTTTGTGGAAAGAGGGGCCCGGGTAAAAAGCACCAGCTATCTTACAGTACGTTTTGGTCTGCTTGTGTATTCATACATTTATGACTGCCTTAACAAGGCTGAGGGCTTGAATTGTTCCTCCTGGAAATGCAGCTATTTTGCATATAAGATCTAGCCCATCACACCTTTCTTTCCAGAATAATGAATAAATATGGGACCTTCCTGCAGGAGACCTGCTTTCTACGGAGGCACAATATATCTGAATATGTATGAAACCAGTAACCAAGGCCACTGTGAGTCTGTGTTGTCAAGTCTCAAAACTACCATGTAATGAGAAAGCGATTAGAAGCAAGGGAGAGGGAGCTGGCTGACAGAAGCTGGATTTGAATTCATTTACAGAACATTCCCCATGGGGGAGGGGGGAATCATCCTTAGCCCAGTTGCCTGAAGATGAATAACAGATTTATTATCTAGTATGAATATTTTCATAATCTGAACGATTACAGTAATTTGCAGCAAGCTGAGTCCATTCACCTCCTAAGTGCCTACAGGATTCAGCCCTTAGTAATTGTTATTGTAGGGTTGCCTTCTGCCAATACCTCCTTTTAATTAACTCTCTCTGGTCAAGTTTTTGTACTTTGACTGAGCTGAAACATGATGGCATTCACTTGCCCAGGGTTGATAAACATGCACACACCTATTTCTGAAATCTTGCCATCGACTGGAGCGGTGACGCGGCCTGGAAACATAGCCAATGGCACAGACGTGCTGGGGTGGCCAATCCCTGAGCCGCAGCCGCTCCCAGCGACAAAAAATGGGGGGGGCCAAACCCCGGGCCGCCAGCCGCTCGCGCAGACACAGCAACAGCGGCAGCTGCTGTGCGGGAGAGAGATGGGAGCGTTATTCTTAAATATATTTCTTATTAAATAATTTATGGCCTGCTTCAGCAACAAATCTGCTTGGCTTCCATGCTGTGCCAAGCTGCAGATGCCCGGAAAAATCATCATCTACAGATTGTGGAGTGTGAAATTTGGATGGCTTTTGTATGTAGCTGCATCAAGTATTTGTGTATTGTATTTTTTTTTTTCCCCTAACAAAATAAGGGTGGTAAGCAAATATTCAGGAAAATATCAAATGTTTGGAATCTGTTCTCCTTTGAAAGCATCTGTTCTGTTTTTAAAACATTCAGTTTCTGTGAATATTTTCATGAGTTATTCTTGCACACCAAAGGAAAAGCGGTCTTGGGTGGGAGGTGGGGAACAGGCATATAAATAGATGAGAGGTAGTTTTGATAACTCATTTTTTTTAACCTAAGGGTGTTAAGACCTCTCAAAACTCACTTCTGTCATATTAACAAGTTACCATTTCTCTCCTCTGTGTGCAAAGATCGACGTTGCATGAGCTTGCAGTGAGCAAGCTTACGCACTGTGCATGCGTAAATCAAAGTTACAAGGCTTCGGAAGAGTGCCGCATCACTCCAGCATCTCAAAAAAAAAAATTTGGGTCTAAATAAATCTTGCAAAGCTACTGGGCTCCTGCATCACCTTTCATGTTTTGGTTTTTTTTCTATGAAGAGGGAAAGATAGAAGCTTGCTCTCCACACAAGTCCACCATTGGCAAGTGTTGATAGTGTTTCCAGCTCCTCCGTGTTTCAATAACCCTTCTTTTCGTGCTGAGCTTATTCAGCACAGTGACTCTTCTTTCTGTTTTCTTACTCTTCTATTTAATTGTGAGTTAATCTCTAACTGGATAAAAGTGAACGGATTTGTCTCCCTTTTGAGAGGGATAAAATAGATGCAAAGTGCTTCATAATGTAAGGTTGAGAGCTTGCAGCTGAATTTCCGAAAGGAGCTAGATGAGAGCTAGTTCACCTGCCTTGGTGCTGTGGTGCTGCTTGCACTGACAATACGTTGGGCTGTAAGAAGCTGTGTTTCTGTTGGGCATGTACTGTTCTTCTTCTGCTGGCTTCCTCTGGGAGTTATGGGGGAATACAGCCTGGAAAATGTTATGGGAACTCATGGGGAGCTGCCTAACATTATCTAGCCTGCAGAGAATGGATGCTACTTCCCATCAAATCCTTCTTGTAAGTCAGTTTTACTTGGTTATTTTCTCCCTATTAGTAAACACCCTTCTGGAAGCAGCCAAGTGTAGATTTAACAGTTTAAAGAATTAGGATTTCGAGTCTGAAGTGCAGTCCTGCAGTACTTCTGCAGACAAAAATCCCTATTTGCCCACAAAATGATTTGTTGAGCCTTCAGTAAACACTTGGGTTCTCTTTTCTTGCTTTTACTGCAGTGACGCAAGGAAAGAAAGTAATTACTATTTAAGTTTGGTGGCCTGAAGGTTCACTTGATGCGCTTAATATAGATGAGGAGGTCTTTGAGTCCCTGTATCTCTTTCCTTTAGTCTGTAAATCATTAGTCCTTGCTTTGCTGGCTGCTGGACCACTTGATGCCGCCTGCTGCATAGTTTGTGTGCACTAAGTGTTAAGGATGTTAACCAACAAGTTAGAAGAAGAATATTCAGAAGTTAGCTGTAGGTACAAAAATCTGTTAAACAAATAAAAGACACAAGATACATTCTAATCTTGTTTGATAGCACTTCACCATTTATATAAAACTCCCTGAGTGGAACAGGATGGGACCTATTGTGTTGTAAATGACAGTCCCCTGTCATAAGCAACTACCTGTGTATTCCTTTTAAAAGCTGATCAAACGCCATCTAAAGCAGTTGTTTCCCACCTCTGCTTGTGGGAGTCTGACCTGCAGTTTCATTTCTCCAATGGTTTTCAGACATCTGATTTCCATCCTACCTGATTTTCAGGACTCGTTTCTGTGCCGGTATTGTTCATCAGCTTCATGGGAGCCTACCTCTTCCTAAGGTCCTTTGCTCTAGCCCATTTTTAGAGACCAGTTGTTTTGCTGGATTGGATAAGGCAAGATCTTTGTTCCCTTTCGTAAGTGACTGTGTGTCCATTGTCATTCCTGTCTGCACAGACATTCCCTCCCCCATCTGTTGCCCACCCACCTTGCAAATAAGGAAAACAGCTCCTGGGCTCAGCCATGTGCCAAGAGTGCAAGTAGCAGAGAGAAGAGCTTCAGGGAAGAGATTCCTGGTATGTGTTGTCAAATCAATGAGAGACCACAGATGGACATGGAGGGTTCTCAGCCAAGCCAGGAAGAGGAGGGGCTGGATGGGATGATCTGTCTGAAAACTGAAATCCCGTGATGATAATAATAGCTCAGAAATCACAAGTTTGCGGGAGCTGCCAGTGTGGATATGAGGGGACCATGTAACTCTTAACGTTTTGCTGCTAGCAAGTAATTGTCTCGAAACAGATGTGCTAGACTTGAGGAGATGGTTGGGTGTTTTTTTTTTTTCCTTCCTTATTTATTTATTTAATTTATTCTACAGAGGGAATAATTTTTACTTTAAAGTTGATTGATTGGTAGACCTCTAATCCTGTTGTTTTGCTGGTTATTTTTTTATTTTGTTTTGCTGGGTTTCTGTCAAAGATACTGCTGGCTGTGGCAGAGACATTCAGAGAGCCCTCCTTTGTGTGCTAGTTGAGACTTGAAGTCCCATCATCAGCATCAGGAAGTGACAAAGATCCCTTTTAGGAATTTTAAGAGTAAAGTCAAAATCCACTGGAGCCTGGCAAGACGCAAGGGGAAAAAATGTGCAGAGAGATCTATCCATTACATGCAAAGCAATGTCTGATTTCTAAGAGGGTGCAGCAAGGCAGCAGAAGTATTCTTTTGTATTAATTTCCAAGGGATATATCCAGAATCCAGATTCTGTGAGGGACATGCAGTGAAATGAAATATGTTGGTCTATAAACTTGATTAAAACCTTCTTGATGTCTTATACAGAAACGAGACCAATGGCTGACTGTATGCCAGGTTGTAGGCAGCATGTCCTGGTTCGGACAGGGTGGCCCGCTGGCTGTTGGAAGCAGGCGTGCACAAACTCGGCAGGGAAGTGTCGGAACCAGATAGCATAGATCTTGGTGTTTATCCTCATCAAAATCGTTACATTGGTGGTCATTCTTTGCAAGTACAGCCAAGGTGAAAGCAGCAGATACTTGCTCTGTAATAATGAGTATTTTTGCAGAGAAAATCAATGCAGTGGGAGTACGTCAAGAAATAGATCGTGCTTTCTCTGGAGCTACAGTTGTCAGAGAAGACATTTTGACTGGCCTACTTGGATGCAAATGCCAGTGCTAATTGTTACTGGTTTTACTGGGTGGTGCTGGGAATGAAACATCTGTTTCAGGAGTGATGCTCGCTCTTCCTTTCTTTCTTCCTTTCTGAGCAGAGATTTGTTTGCATGTATGTGCCTGATGAGAGTAGCAGGCAGCGTGATGCATGAAGTTCTTGTTTTTCTGCTCTCCTGCTGATGCCCACCCAGGATTGTGTACAGTCACCTCCTCTTTCAACAGGCACCTTGTTTCTGTGTAGTGCTGATAGGACTTCTCCCAGGAAAGGAGTTCGTTGCTATCTAGTGCTGACTCTGCCTGTAGCTGTAGGAAATCTGAATGAGAATGCTGTAAGGGTATGTTTTGGGCTTTAGCAGATTAACATCTGTGAAATACCGCAAGGCTCTTGAACAAAAGGCACCATGGCTTTCCTATCTTTGTGCACTTGCTGTGTAGGTAAGCCTTCCAGAGCCATTCCCGGTTTTCTCCTCTGCTTTCACATCTGTGATTTTCCAGAACATTCGTGTTTTGCAGTTAAATCAACAATTCTTGTTCTCTGTCTCACAGAGATATTTTCAAAATATCTCAGATGCTGAAACAAAATTCCTTCTTCTGAGACCTGAAGACAGATAACAGTGCCCATTTTACTGGAATAAGTAAACTTAGCAAAAAATTACTTTTTGTTGCTTTATTCCTCTCTATCTGTCATCAGGTTGTATACTCAGTTTCATGAAGATTTGCAGAGGCAATTGAGATCTCTGTTAATTTAGGACTGTTAATGAATATGAGGATGTCTGTGATGAAGCAGCTCTCATAGGTCAGCAGTGGTACAGGGGTAAGCGGGCTGGGGCCTCGGTACGTGTTTATATCACACCTATAACGGTGAAGCTGGTTCCCTGGGAAGGTGTGGTTTATTAAATTTATTAAGTTGTGAGGTTTTCTAGGCAGAATCTTTCTCTGGACACAGGCAAGTCTCTTACCTACTTCTTTTTAAATATTACTGCAGGACTTCAGGCCTTACTACAGCCAAGCTCTGCTTCTGGATAGAACAATGTCTCTGCTTTCGTTATGTCCTGAAATAAGTGAATTGAAACAGATGCTTCAAACTAAGTCGTGGAGTAAATCTTCCTGTGCTCTAGATAATGCCACTAGTTGTTATGTCTCCACATGACTTGTCTTTGAACTCAGTAGAGAACAAGGCAAAAGCTATGGTATTAATAGCTCTGTTTATACATTTTTAATGCATTCAATTCGTTGTGGATAGCTTCATTAATGTTAAATGGGGTTCTAAATATGGATGGATGTAAGTGTTTTCTTTTGAAAACCTTTGATGGAGTCTAGCATGCAGGCTGGCCTCCTGTATTAACTTGGATTCCATTCACGCTTTCTTTCTCTTTGTTGCAGGAGCTATTGTGACAATCTTGGCTACCACCCATTAAGTGCTGCTGACTTTGGAAAGATAATGAAAAATGTCTTTCCAAATATGAAGGCCCGTCGTCTAGGCACAAGAGGCAAATCAAAATATCCTTTGCTAGAACACTTCTCAGTAACTTCTGCGCTTGCCTGGAGAACATCTGTCATTATGGCTTAGCTACCAGCTAAATGTAGAAGTAATGTGAAATAAAAACATGCCGACGCTTTCCCAATGTTCTTTAAAAATTATTAATTGGCGGTAGTGTTAGGTTGCAAGATATAACTTTGGAAACAAATAGTTAAATTTAGGTTTTGATGCTTAGTTGTCCCAGCAGTGAGGAATCAAAGCAGCTTTATCATTTAGTGCAAAGGGGGATATTGGAACAAAGGAATTTGCCTTCCATATGTACAGTAACTAATATTTTATTGGTAGTACAGCTCAGAATTATCAAAACATTTCATGCTTTTACATTATACTTGTGCAGACCACTAATTTAAAAGTTAATTTTAAAGGCAAATTTCCTTCTTAAGCTCTGCTACAGGTATTTTGTAAAACTGCCCCTTCTCAACCATTAGAATTGCTTGAAAGAGAAGAGGGAACTGGGAAGTCATCGCAAAAGCTGACTTCAGACTTGGAAGGCACGATCCGAGCCTTGTCCTGCTGTCAGAGGCGGGAGGCCGTTTCCTTCACTCTGTGGTGCAGACCTCCTGAAATAGGAAAGACAATTCAGAGCAAGAGCTTCTAGGATGGGGAGCGTTGTCTCTCTCTCTTGACTGCAGAGTCTTGTTCCCTGTGCCCAAAGTTGGCGTCTACCTCCTTCCCTCATTCCCTGTGTTAAATAGTCCGTCCCAGAGGGTGTACAGAAACACTGCTCCATTTAATTGTGACTTCATACAAACCTTCAAAGACATAAAAAACTGATGTTGTCATAGTATAACTGGACATTGTTACAGGCAGCACTATACACAGTGAGGTCGTGGGACCAGATTCGTTTATAAACTCATAGGCAGACACTGTGGTGAGTACGGGGCAAATGCTGTACAAAAGAGTCGGTTCATACCACTGGTTGTTGTGCTGCTTCAGCGTAGGGGCAAGAAGCTCTGCTAGGAAAAAAGTGCAATAATCAAGGCTAAAGTCTACAAGGATGTGAATTTTTCTCAGGCTTTTCTGAGACTGAGTTGCAGGTTGTCTAGTCTTCAGCACTGTGAGGTGTTCCATTAAAAACCAGAACCTGTTAGTGATTTTCAAATAAGTCGTTGTTCCATCAGCAAAAATTTTGTATTTTCTCAGTTGAGGATTACACCTTCCCATAAGAATCCTTAGAAACCATCATGAAGCAGTGTCATACCTGCTGCATCCCCTAGGGTCGACTCTTGCTCGGTTCTGATGCTCTGGGTAGGCCAAGCCACCGCGGCGAGCAAGGGAGGGAGAGCCCTACGTGGCCAAAAGGTATCGTGTGGATTCAGTTCACTATGTCAGTCACTGTAGTGTATTTTAGTGCAGAGTGCCTAGATAAAACAATTTAAGATGCATATTATCTGTCATCTTTGAGCAGTGTACTACAAGATCCAAGTAGTACTGCTTTGACTTTCTTGAATTTAGACTCCAATCTGTATTTTTTAATATTTATTTTAAGGTTAAGGCACAAAATGAAGGGTAGATTCTGAAAGGCAAAAGCAAACAACTGCAGTCAAGTGAATGAGGCTTACAGTTGGACTCGATCTTAAATGTCTTTTCCAACCTAAATGATTCTATGATTCTGAGGTGCTTGTAGGCTCTGATTAACCACCATCCAAAGCACTAGCAGTGCTGGTGTGGACACACCGTCATACTGGCCTTTGCCAAGGTCTCACTTCAAGCATTCACTTGCAGAGAGAATTAAATGCTAGCCCACAGCCCAGATTTTTCTTCTGTAGAGGAAAAAACCTTACAGGTAGTAGTAAATGGAGAAGTTATGTGTCAGTTAAATTGTTTCGTAAAATACGGCGTTGGATTATTTAGCAGTGGAGCCCAAAACTGAGTAGTGATGTTCTGGATAGAGCTAGAGAAGTTTTAAGGAAGAAATCATATGATGTCATTGTAGCTTGACGCGGGGGGATTTCTTTCAGTTCTGTTTCCTAAGTTTCTAATTTAGAATTATTAAAATGGGACCTTATCTCACATTTACTTTAATACCTAGCCTCCTTCTGTGTATATTACTGTAATTATGCTCCATCCAGGTTAATGCAAGCAAATTCAAACTCCATGGTCTAGGAAAGACAATACAGATATATTTACAGAATGTGAAAAATCAATGATCCTGAAAAGTATTTGTGTGTCGCAGAGAAGACTGTCTGTGAACCCCCAGAGTAATGCTGTGGAGAGGAAAAAAGGCCAATTTGATTTTTAGACCTATACAGAAGTGAGTGAGAGTAGTGGAGGAAGTATATTTCTGTGTGCTGATTTGATGAGATCAGTGTAAGAATAAATCTGTGTATTTGTGTCTATGTTTTTACAGAAGAATTTTCATGGGTGGGGAGAGAGCAACAAAAATTGTGTGAAATTTTAAGAAGAAATGTCCTTATCAGTCACTTGATCTTGTCATGGGGAACTTCTTAAGTTTGTGGATGCCCCTTAGGAGAAGGAAGTGTCAGGAAATTTAGCAAAGAGAGGTCAACAGCGAATAGGGATGAGCTTTTGGAAATGCCTTCTCCAGCCTGTTTTAGGCCTGGTTTAGGAAGGGAGTTCAGTCCAAGTTTATGTTAATGATTTAAATATTGAGTAACTAATTGAAAGTACTTGGCATGGTTTAGAGGTTCTTCGAAGTCATCCAATGAAATGCATTGTGCCCCAGAAGCACCGTGACCTGCCCGAGAACACAGCCGTTCACAGGCTCCTGATCCTGGCTGGCTCTGAAACGACGTTAATGACAGCAGTTCTTAGATCTGGTGTTGAGTTTGCTTATAAAGCTTAGGAAGGGTATCAGAGGAACTACTGCCCTTTCATCCTGTCCCCCAACTAACCAGCAAAGATGATTTAGACCTTAATTCTTGTTCACATATTGCTACAGTGGACTGAGGAAGAAGGCTTTTGTGCATATGCCAACACTGCCCAACCTTGACTTTCATAAAACTGGAGATGGGGTATGACATATACTTGCTTATTTATCTATGTTGCTGCAAATTAACATTTATTATGTTGTTATTCTGTCTGGAGTTTTCAAAGCAAAGTCAAGAGCTGTGTAATTTTTCAGATTGTTCTTTACTTATATTCTGAATCGTTGCTTGATGTTTTTCTGTAAAGTTCAGAACGAATTGCAGTGCTATTAAAAAAAAACTAATTTAGGAGGTGAAGCAGACTTTCACAGTGTTGCCACCCACAAGCTGTTATCTTTTTAACTCTGATTCTGTTTTGGTTTTACTGTTTAAAAAAAAAAAAAAGTCAATGCTAGGGAAGAGGAACTGCAGTGAAAGAAGCAGTTCCTGGGTAACAGCAGCTGCTGAGTTGTCAAGACTCGGCATGCAGGGAGCATCAATTGTTGGTGGTCCAGATATTTGGAGTCTCTCTGCTATTTTCTTCCAGAAATGTCAGGGCCTTTGGAAACAACCAGTAGATTGATGCTAAGACATTTCATTTTGAATTATATTGATGTTGTGATCTCATTCTTCCAATTTCATGAAAAACTGTGAACATACTTACTCAACTTCTTGTGTGTTTATGATCATCATTTACTCTGTTTTTGTTTTCATGCCTTAATGACCCTTAATAATTAAAGTCACCTTTTCTCCTTCATTTGTTTCTTTTAGCTGGATGGGACAGAGCCGTCTGGGCAGCTGCAAAGTGCTGATGAGGAAGTCGTCTCTGCGGCCTGCCGGCTTGTTTGTGAATGGGCCCAGAAAGTGCTGAGCCAGCCTTTTGATACAGTCTTGGAGTTGGCTCGTTTCCTTGTCAAAAGTCACTATATTGGTACCAAGTCAATGGCAGCTTTAACAGTAATGGCAGGGGCACCAGCAGGTAATGCGATAATTTAATGCTGAAGCGATGAAATAGGGGACCTTTTCTTTCAGAGTAAGAACATCTTGGGTTGAGGAAGCACTCCTCTTCAGGGCAAACTTGAAACACTGACTCTGAGCGTTGAGCATGCTTTTCTGTGATTTCAGTCCACATTGCTGCAAATTACTTTTCTTGCTGGTAGTCTGGGTAAAGAAATCTGAAAATAAGCAGTGGTCTCAGGTTTAGTTTGTGGTTCTCCCATTCCTCTGATGAGAGCACCCTCGTCTTTTAAAGCACCTAAGAGCATGTGAGCAGTGGTGCTGAATTGATGTACTTTGCTCGATCACGAGGTTGGTGCCGGTGCAGTGCTGGTTTGTAGACAAACTGCTATCGTAGCTGTGTTTCTGGCTGATAACTTCCCTAATTTGGAAACAATTGACTGTCTTAATTTTTTCTCAAGAGCAGCTTTTCTTAGGGGCATTTCTGTGTCAGATGCAGATTTTCCTAAGATGTTTGATCAGTGTCAGGTAACACAAGAACATCAGCTGCTGCTATTATCGCTCAGATAACAAGGGATAAGGAGATAAGGGCTTGAGGGGCATGGAAAGGGACAGGAAGGCCTTCTCCAAGGGCGGCTGTGTGGCTGAGATTGCAGCACTCCATTTCAAATCTTTGTTAAGGATTGAGGTAAAGAGAATTATTTTTGTATTTTGCTACATCAGATGAATTCCTTTTTTATTCAGTCTCTGGGAAAGCTTTCATTCAATGTGGTTGGTTTTGACCAATCAGTCACTTTAAATGATTAAGTGGGTTTTTTTGTGGCTGTGGATGAAGTAAGTTACAAAAATGAAGGATGAGGAGGGAAGTGCAGGTGCACAACATGCCCCTCAGGCTTCCTTCTGGGAAGTTCTACCCAGGCCTGTAAAGCTAAATGTGTTTGGATCAAGGCAAATCTCTTGACTTGAGACAGGGAGTTTCAAATGGAAACTGGTGGTCGAGGCTGCAGGCTGGGGTGATCCCCTTCTGGATCATGTTCTTTCTCCTTCCAGCTCTCTTTCCTTTATTGCAACTTGGAACTGACAGGCCACAGTGGCAGGTTTTGCTGCCTGTATGTTCCTTTTTTACCTGTCGTTGCTTGGCTTCATTGTTTGTGCTTGCCGTGCTGCTAGAAGGAACACTAGGCGTACGTACAGCTCTTCAGCTCATGCAGCTTCTCCCTCTTCCTTCCTTCAAGAGAAGATGGTTTCCTTCAAGGAAGAGGGCAGTTATTTCCAGAGCATGCCTCTGTGGCTTGGATTGTAATTTCAGACAAGGTTCTTTCTAGAATGGCAAATAAAATATTCCCATTCCTCTAGAGCAAGGAACTACAGTGTCTCTGTGCCTTAACTGAGAGAGAAAGCAAACTTCTACCCTCAAAGAAAAATTAGTTGAGTTTTTGTTTCTCATAAGTGTTGTTTGCCTTCAGTATTCAGCCCACACAGATGACTTGTTTTCCAGTAATTGGGATATATTTGGGCATTTCACTGCTCGGTGAAGAAGGGATTGTGAAAGTGGAGATGTGTTGTGGCATTCAGGTTCTCAGAGTACACGCAGGCTGCTGCTGAGAGGGTGGGCTCCCAGGCCACAGGTCCTGAGCATGTACTGGGTATCTAAAATCAAATACGTACCCTCAAATGGTGTCGACTAATTTATGATTAAGAGTTATTTTAAAAACTGTGGAACCTTTGAAGTGTAAATGAAAGAGTGCTAAAGCATTTTTAGAGGTGCAGTTCAACAGGGTTAGTTGGTCACTGTGAGAGCACGCTGATCCTCTTGGCTGTTAATAAACAAAAGATCGTAACTGTGATGTGATTTTGTAAGGGAAATTGTTACCAACTGCACGGATGAGACTAACTCCCTGTTCTCCCTGGAATCATCACTTGCTTGCTTATGATCAGCAAAGGCATTCTCTCCGGAAAAAATGTTCTCCCATTCTAATTTCCAGGGTTTTTTCACCTTCTCCTCTTTTAATTTATTTTTTTTTTTTTTCTTCCCCCTGGACACTTCTCTTTTTGCCATGTTTCACCATGATCCCTGATCACACACAGATTTTGATCCATTCTGATATTAGATGCCTTGGCTGTTAGATAATATCATCTGCTCAGAGCTACTCCTCTGTGACACAGAACCACAGCTTTCTGGAGACATTTTTCATTTTTAAAGCCGCCTTAGACATTGATAACAAAACAAAAACATAGTAGATAATGAACTTTAAGGGTTCATCTAAAACATATCCATTGCCCTCTACTGCCAGTTAAATGAAATGCATTGTTTTTCAGATTTTGCTGACACAAAAGTTGCAATTTTGGGATTACTAGAACCAAGATGCCAGTACACAGTATTTGAGCAGCTAATGCCCAGCTTATCTAACACATTTAGACTTTGCCACCAATGTGGAAATGAAATACTGAGTAGATTTGAGCATGAAGTGGATGGGAGCACGTCACGGAGGAGGTGTTCCCAGGGTGGTTGTGGCAAGCCTGCCGTGTACTGTGTGGTTAGATACAGAAGTGGTACTACAGCAGACAGGGTATGTGTGGTTATAATTCATTCTTTTTCTTTTGTATTCAGGAATAAAAGGGATCCCCCAGCCCTCAGCTTTTATACCTACTGCTGAAAGTAATTCCTTTCAACCACAAGTGAAAACTCTGCCCTCTCCTGTTGATGCCAAGCAGCAGCTACAGCGTAAGATCCAGAAGAAGCAGCAAGAACAGAAACTGCAGTCTCCTTTGCCAGGAGAGTCTCCAGCAAAGAAACCAGAAGGCACAGCGGCCAATGGTGTGACCAGTATATCTAACGGAAGTCCTGCGATTCTGTCTCCTCCACCTATTGGCATTGTTGTGGCAGCTGTCCCCAGCCCGATACCGGTAACGTTCTCCAGCAATTCTCTAGAGAAACCACCTTATGAAGGGCTGTAAATTGTCAGTGACTAAGCAGTGGTGTCAGTGGGATAGAAAAATGGTTTCTGTTCAAAGGCTTGGGTCCCTTGATGCTTTTCTGTCCCAATGACATAAGTTATGAGATCAATAGAGACAGCAGAATTCTGATCACATAGCATAGGCCAAGTTTGTCTTTGGAGTTGTTGACCGTGGGATTTCAGCTAACAATAATTAGGGTTATATGTGGGAATAGCTGCCCTTGAGCTGAAGTTTAACCAGACAAGAGAGCTGACACCAGTCATGTGGGTCACTGAGCCCCTGATATGGAATCTAAATTGCCTTTCATTGGCGTGGCGCACTTAGTGATAGCAACAATTTTGTGTGTGAATGTCTGTGGTATGGAGTGTCTCTGTCTTGTAGCCATGCAAAACTGGGCCGGGAGGGGAAGGTTATTTGTTTTTAAGATATTAGCTGTGTTGTCAATTTCAATAGGTAAGCCAATTTTTCTGTGTGATAGTGGGTTTGTATTTAGCTTGCTTTTGAAACCTTAACAAGGAGCAATGTTTTGAACACATCCTTTCCTCTTTAGCCTTTGTATGTCTTTTTGTTCTATGTGGTGAGGGATTATATGAGAATGACCCTTTCATTAGCAGAAGAGCAGACTAGGGTGTAGACAAGTGCCTTAAAAATTGAGGCCATGTATCTGTCTACCAATCCTTAGGCAGACAAATAGAAATTGTCTTGTGTATAGTTGAAGAGCTTGTTTTGTTTCAAACTGACATTCACTAGCTTTGGTGTATTGAGCTGTGTTGTCCTTCACCTTTAAAATTCTTGGGAACGAGGTGGCCTGTAGTCTTTGGGGACTTCCTTGTGTCTTTACCACACCTTTTCTTTTTCTTTCTCTACAGGTGCAAAGGACCAGGCAGTTGGTGACTTCTCCAAGTCCTATGGGATCGTCTGATAGCAAGGTCCTGCCGCTCAATGTTCAGGTGGTCACTCAGCACATGCAATCAGTCAAGCAGTCACCAAAGACTCCCCAGAACGTTCCTGCCAGCCCAGTTGGTGACCGCTCTGCCCGGCATCGCTACCCGCAGATCTTACCGAAGCCAGCAAATACCAGTGCTCTCACCATCCGCTCTCCCACGACGGTGCTCTTTACCAGTAGCCCAATAAAGACTGTTGTGCCAGCTCCACATGTGAATTCGTTAAATGTGGTAAAAATGACAGCAATATCTCTTGCCCCAAGCAGCAGTAGTGTGCCCGTCAAACAGACGCCTTCAGTTAGCAGTAGTGCAGGAGCAGTGGAAGAAGGGAGGACTGGTCCACAGATCAAAAATGGATCTGTTGTTTCACTTCAGTCTCCAGGATCCAAGCCTAGCGCTGTTGTAGCTGCGCCTGCAGTCAAGATCAAAATGGAACCAGAAGCATTGCTGGATGAGAACTCGGTACAGGGCCAAGAGAGCTCTGACATGTCTAAACCCATAAAGGCAACCCCTGACCTGCCTCCTGCTCAACTAATTAATTTTGAGGTTGCAACCTTGAAGGTTTTAGCTGATGATGTTGTGGAGGCAAAACCAGTTAAGGGCTGTGATCAGGGAGCTGAAGAAGCAGGGACCAAATATACAACACAATCGAATGAGATCACACCAGTTTCTTCAGCAGGCAATAATCAAAGCACTCTACAGCTCTCCATTGCCACTCAGAACTTGTCCAGCACCAGCATCGGTTCACCTCCTACTGGTGAGTCTACGATGAAAGACAAAACATGCACTAAAAGTCCAAGAAAGCGACAACCTTCTACACTTCAAGATTCCCAGGTACCACCTGTAAAGAAGCCAGTGGTGGAGCAGCTTTCAGCTGGTCATGCTGTGGAGGGTCAAAAAGCAAATGGTGTTAAGAAGTCTCCAAAGGTTGGATCATTAGCTAACAGTGACAGTACAGCAACGCTTGAGCAAGTTCCCAGCAAGATACCTGTGGAGGTACCTGTATCTTCTGTAGCTGCAGCAAACTTAGCCACAGACCTTTGTTTGAGCACCGATTTAAATACCAGTGATTCTGCTTTAGGACAGCAGCTTGCATCAGCATCGTCTCCAGATATAAAAGTAGAATTGGAAGGAAACATGTTTATCATAGAAAATGATTCAAAATCTGATGGCAGCTTTAACCCAAATACATGGCACCATATCACCAAAACCTCTGACTTTGCATCTGTGAATTGTGAACAGCAAGATATCAGTGTTATGGCTATTGCAGGGCACTCTGGCTCTAGTGACTTACAGGAATCGGCGTGGGAGCCAGTGCACTGCGACGGGATACAGCAGGATGTGTACAGCCAGCAGTTACAGAGCCAAATCCAGGACTCCTCCCTGGGTCAAATGCAAGCGCAGTCTTCAAATCAGTTACCTCTGCAGTCTGAGTTGAAAGAGTTTGAACATGCAGTCCCTCAGTCAAATGAAAACTTCTTTTCCTTTGATGATGACCTTACCCAGGACAGCATTGTGGAGGAGCTGGTGCTCATGGGGGAGCAAATGTCCATGAATAATTCTCATGCTTATGGTGGTTGTCTAGGAATGGCACTTCAGAGCCAGACTGCAGCTCAAGGAGCTGCCGTGTCATCTCATCCAAGCAGCGCGCACTTTTACCATTCGATCCATAACAACAGCACTCCGATTCACACTCCTACTCCCACCCCCACCCCGACTCCCACTCCCACCCCAACTCCAACGCCCACCTCCGAAATGATTGCTGGATCTCAGAACATGTCCCGAGAGAGCCCTTGTTCGAGGCTGGCTCAGACAACTCCCGTAGATAGCGCTCTAGGAAGCAGCCGGCATACGCCCATCGGCACGCCACATTCGAACTGCAGCAGCAGTGTCCCTCCAAGTCCTAAAGAAACCCATTTGCATTTACTCCCATCAGCTCCAGTATGGCTTACCACGATGCCAGCATTATATCAAGTAGCCCTGTGAAGCCGATGCAGCGGCCTATGGCTACCCCTCCCCACAAAAACAAGCTGGAGGGGCGGAACTAAAGGGGGGTTAGCAATTCATCGGTTGCAAGCCACGGCATCCTTACGAGCTATCAGGAGCTGGTGGAAGACCGCTTCAGGAAACCTCATGCTTTTGCCGTTCCTGGCCAGTCGTACCAGTCTCAGCCACGCCACCACGATACTCACTTTGGTCGCGTGACTCCTGTTTCACCAGTGCAGCACCAGGCAGCCCCTGTCAGTAGCACCACCAAGCAAGAGGGCTTTGCTGTTCCTGCCCCTTTGGACAACAAAGGAACCAGTTCCTCTCTGAACAACAGTCTGAGATGCCGGAGCGTGAGCCCTGCTGTCCATCGCCAGCGTAATCTCAGTGGAAGCACTGTCTACCCTGTTTCAAATATACCACGCTCTAACCTGACACCTTTTGGAAGTCCAGTGACTCCTGAAGTTCACAACGTATTTGCTAATATCCATGCAGACACCAGTGCCAATAACATAGCGCAGAGAAGCCAGTCAGTCCCCTTGACTGTGATGATGCAGACGGCCTTCCCGTCTCTTCAGAAACAAACAAACACTAAAAAAATAACCAATGTGTTGTTAAACAAACTTGATTCTGATAGCGATGATGCAGTGAGAGGTTTGGGAATGAACAACATGCCCTCAAATTACACAGCCAGGATGAATCTCACTCAAATTTTAGAGACATCTGCAGTTTTTCCTAGTGCCAACCTACAAAATATGAGCAATTCCAGCACTTCAGTTTATGAATTCCAAACACCAAATTACCTCACGAAAAACAGCAGTACCGATCAGATCAGCTTTTCTTCTGGAGATAACCAAGCACAATCAGACATCGGAGAGCAGCAGTTAGATTTTAGCAGCACTGTAAAAGACCTTTTAGGGGAGGACAGTCTGCCAACAAACCAGCAGCTGGTGAATCAGGTGGCATCAGATCTCAATAACGTTGCATCTGTCTTTTCCAGCGACATCAGGTTGTCTTCCGAGCTCTCAGGCAGCATTAACGATCTGAACACTTTAGACACAAATCTACTGTTTGATCCAGGTCGTCAGCAGGGACAAGACGATGATGCTACACTGGAGGAATTAAAAAATGACCCCTTGTTTCAGCAAATCTGCAATGAATCCATTAACTCAATGACCACATCGGGTTTTGAGTGGATGGAGAGTAAGGATCATCCTGCTGTTGAAATGTTGGGTTAATCTTGTTTTATAATATGTATGTAGCACACTGTATCTAAAAGACAGACGTATTGTATTTGTCTTAATGGAAGTGCCTCCCGCAGCAGAAACACTTGCTATGTATTGTGGTATTTTTAAAAAAGTTTGCTGTACCCATTGCTCATTCTTCAGCAGGGAAAAGGCAGTCTTACCAATCTTAAACAAATCTCGGAAGGTGATGGGCTATCAAAGAGCCAGTATTAAAATTTGAATTTTATAGTGTTGCCCATTCAACATTTCTTGTAGCAAATAAAGAAGTGGTTAATAGCCAGCCAGCAGTGACAGCGATGGTTGAGGCTTTGGGAGGGTTTTAAGTCGAACTCGTTAGTAAGCTTTCTGTACTTTGTATTGCTTGTTACTTCTTAGTGGATGATCCTTACCGACCTTAGTCGTTGAGGCCTGAAAGGCAGGGTGCCTGCAGATAGGTGGGTGCTGGGGAGTGGGTAACGCGTGAAGCAGGTGACATGCAGGGGCCTGATCGTTGTGTAGCTGTCCTGAGCACTGCTCGGGGGTGAACTGTGCGAAGTCTCTAGCACTGGTGCCAGTGACATCTCTAGTAAAATGCAGAGATAGGAAAAACTAACAGAAATTATCAAGGAAAAAGAAAGATGCACTAAATTTTTTATTTAAGAGAAATAAATCTATGTAGTTATTTTACCATTAATATTCATGACATACTTGATATTTTAGTTCTCACTTCAATATTTTTATATTAGGTAAAATTCATGCAAAAAGATTTTGAGCACTGAGATTTAATCTAGGCATAACACCCTACTTTAAAGTGATAGGTACTGTTTAATTATTTATCATCGATAGAGAAGGAACGTGATACTTTCCCTCTTCTTTTTAAATAAAAGAGCTGCTGGAGCTCATTAAAATACTATTTTTAAAGATTCATTTTTTAAGTTTGCTCTTTCCTAACCTAGTGGAGGATGTGGGAAGATGTTATTTTATTGGTATTTCAGTAGGGTGAGCCCTTCTGTCTTTCTTGCTCGCTCTCTCTCAAACAAAAGATTATTAAAATTTCAGAAAATTTGGTTGATGTAAAAGTATTTCATGTAGAGCCATAATACTGCCAGGCACTTTACAGATACACAGTAAGACATGATCTTTCTTTTGGTAAAACTTCTTTTAAAATTACTTACTATTGTAGAAGCCTGAATTCCATTTTTATAAGTGATTTGACAGGACTGGTGAATTTAATTTTTCTTTTTTTTTTTTTTTTTTTTAGAAGTCCTTAGCTGCCTCACTAGTTCACTTGAACCAAAAAAGACGTTTTGTTGTTTTATCAGCTTGGCATGGATCTCTAAAATGGTGAAAACAGAGAGGTACTTAACCAGCCATGGCCCTGATGCTAGAAGGAGAACTTGGAGAGGCAAACTTGTACAAAAGAAGTGGTTCACTGAGGATGCTATGATACCATCCTTTAAGCGGAGTATAAAATTGATTATTTATCCTGTGAACTGACATTACAAAATAGAAAACAGAGCAGAAAACATTTTCTTCTCTTGCATTACTACTTTGAATGAGTGGTCATGAGTTTATGAAGGGGGGGCACAATAAGCCCCCCTCAACTTAAGCGGAAGATGCTCAGATTTTTCAGGTGATTAGTGTTTTGGTTTTTTTTATTTCAGTGTCTTGGTGGTCTTCTGTTTCTTCAGTTTTTGATAATGACTTGAGATCCCAGTACTGGTCAATTTTTTTGGCAGTGCTGATTCAACTTGTGCTGCTGCATTGGCACGTGAGGTGCTGGTGTACCACGGTGTTGCTTGCTCTTGCCCCAATACATCACCAGTCTGTGGCCTCTTCTGCAGGGACAAACAGTTGTGCCAAGCTGTAGCACCTTATGGGGCCTGATTTCACTGTGCTTGCATCAGACGCTTTGCCGCTTTGTCAGGAACAAACTTGGAGAGTTCAGATCCCTCCTTGAACCATGTGGATGTGCATGGTGTGGTTTGCTTCGTTTAAGACCAAGCGGCCCTTTCAAGTTTTGTTCAGGAAATGGGGAGGAGCCTGAAAACCGCACAGTAGCCTTCAGCTTGTTATCTTGCCAAGTGTCTGTCAGGAAGGCTTGAACCATTTTTCTTGTAGGTTAAAGTTGCTGAAGGCAGGGCTGGAGTTCTGTGCCTGCCTGTGGCCTTTTGCCAGAGATGTGCTGAACATCCTCTTACCTTGTTGACTTCGCTGGGTCTGAGAGACACTCAGCACCTCTTTTGGGTTTTTTTTCCAACCCTGTGTGAAGTGCCAGCACTACTGTGAATAGGTGAAACCCACCTTCTGACGGAGAGCGATGGGGAGGACGGGAGCCCTGGCGCTGTGGGGAGAAGCCACACGCATGCTGCAGCAGCCCGTGCGCTTGCATGACGTGCTGGCCTCGCCTCCGGGTCGCTAACACTGAGACTGATGTGGGCTTGGGGGAAATAAGCTTCTGCCTAACTCCACTAGTTTTTTTAAGAACATTTCTCAGAAAAACAAGAAGTGATTTAAAGCTGATACGTTCTAAATTGTGCAGCCTTCACCAAAGGTTTTTTAAAAGTGCGTTTAAAATTATTTTTAAATACAAGCACTACATTAGGCCTAACATGTGACTTAATTAGCAGAAATATTCTATAATCAGTGGATTGAAAGCAAATATATGTTTAATTTAAGAAAGGTTAAATTTGATAAGGATTGTTTGAAGTAAAATCCAAGGCACAGGCACAGCTTTGTACATTGGTATGTATTATTTTAGAGGTGTTTGTGTGTTGGTGTTACCATTAATAATGTTAGGTCCCTGTACTTAGTACTAGTTAGTTCTTTACTATACATTGAGACAGAGCACTACTGCACACCAAAGTATGCAATACCCAAAGGAAAATTCTGTGATTCTAACAAATGGAAGCCTGTCTGTGTCAGATACTCCAAAACTAAGAATTTGACACAGTTCTGACCCCTTGTTTACATTATTGGCTTCCTCCTAACATGAGAAAATATTTTGATAGCAGTTTTTGCTAAAGTATACAAACTAGTGAATTTGTACCCTGTGTACAGTATTGCAGCAAACACTTTAAATTTGGTTGGTTGGTTAGTCCAGGAAATTTTCTGGGTTCATATATTGCACTAAAACTCTGTTGAACCTGTGGCAGGCACATTCCTTAGGATAAATGCAACAAATGCGGCCCACAGATTAAAAAAAAAAAAAAAAAGTTTTTAATGTGTTTCATTATTAAAAGGCAAAAATGTCATTAAAAGTGACAGGTGAAATTGTCTTATGTAGCAATGTGCATTGATCTCAATGAGATATTTCTATTTCTTATTCTCTTACATGAGAATATTACAGCAGGAAAAATTAAGTTTAGTTTGCTTCACCATGTTAATACATGATCACAAAACGTGCATGAGTGTTAATGACTTAATCTTGTACAGTACTAGATATATTCCTGTAACCACTTATTTTTTTTATTCTTTTGCTGTATTGAATCTGGTTCAGTGTTAACCAGGTGAGCATAGTTATTCACAAGTTATTTACTTTTTTATGTTAACTAATTCAGCTTAGTTATTGTTGAATATGTTCCTTTCTTGGATTATTTTTTATTGTTCTGGTGTTGAAAAACATTTTTGCATCATTTTATCATGATAAGAATTCATGAAGTAAATAATTTGCAAATAATTGCAATAAGCACTGACATCTGAACTGAAAAAGAAGGAAAGCATTTCTTGTGCAGTGCATCTGAGGTTCGTATAATAGTCTTGTACTATACTGTGCTTTATTTACTGCACCATAAGGAAAGAAAAATCCCTGTTCCACGTTTTCATTTAGTGCAGGAAATCCAGTTTCTCCCCTCTTCCCCAGTGTTTTGTTGTCTGTTGTACTGCTGATACTACAGTAGTTGAATATTGCAGTAGCATTTCAGTTATTTTTTTTATTGAAAGTGCTGAAAAATTGTTTTTTAAATGTTTTCAAAAACAATAAAAACATTTTATATTAAAATCACTTCTGAAGTTTTTTCTTTATAAGGAAAATGTGCATTAAGGTTGACCTAAAATACAGAGCTTTCTAGTTTGTGCAAAGACAGATCACAGCTGCCCAGCTTGCTGCAGTTGCTGAGCCCAGTCACACACTTAGAGCCAAGTAGGAAGGCAGATCTTCCTAGCTGGGATCCCTTGAGCAGTCTGTGCTCTCAGAGGAATGTCTGAGAGGCGGATTTTGATCATTCGCTTGGTATTCAATTTCTGTAGATGTCCCTTTTAAGTGGTAAGTACCAGTGTGGTGATACTAAGTTTGTGGGATAAAAACAGCTGCAGCTTACAGTTGAACCTGAAAGTTAAAATTGAAAGTTAAAATTTACCATCAAACATTAAAACAGTATTTTGGGCAAGGTTGTACTCCCGAACGTGGTGATAGGCGTGCTGGGTAGAGTTGTCATCACATGCAGCTTCTCCGTGCTGTGTTCATCCCAGTGTCATGCTGGTCAAAGTGATGGCTCTGTGTCTGGGTGGTGGCTCCTGCTGCTGTGGCATACAACATCCCCTTGCTGCTGTAGCCACGTACGGTGGCAGTGCTTGGCTAATTTTGCTTTTCAACACTAGTAAAGCACTCATACAAGCTAAGTGTTATGGTGCAGACTGGCTTGCTGCCATAAAGGGGAAAATATGCTGGTTTCATCTATGGAGTCCTTTATTGTAGAATTGTATGTAAACCCAGCAGTGTTCCCAGCACAGTCGATGTGAATCCAATGGAAAAGTATTGCCACGGAGCAGAAACTGGCTATGAGAAAATGAGCATGAGGATAAATATTCAGGTTTCCATGCCAAAAAGAGAGCATGGGCTACCAGTTAGACTCCATCCCAGACTACAGAGGTGCTGAGGTGAGCTGGCAGGTGGCAGATTTGATGGTGGCACAAAATTACGTTCATCAACAAAGAAAAAGCATTGTCAGGGAGACATAAATGAGGCAGCATGAATGAAAGAGCATCAGAAAGATTAATTTTAACATGACATGGGGGAGATGCTATTAATATATCTCCCTGGATTCTAAATTAATGTGCTCTAAAAAGAGTTCTCAATGAACAATTCATGGATGTGCTTTCTCCAGGTTCCACAGTCATAAAAAATACAAATTAAAAATTCCCAAAGAATGAGATGGAATATAACGTAGGAGATGTAAAAGGCTACTTTAGAAATTGATAGTTCATCTGAAGTAATAATGGGTTTTAATTAGAACCTCTCAGCTGTAGACTGGAAATAATTAGCCTTAATGGTTAATGAAAAGGGTCATAAGAGCAAACAAATCTGTGATTGAATGAAAGTGGTCTTAACAGGAAAGACTTACGAAGGTAGAAATGTCAAACTAAATGCATGACCAAAATAACTACCTCAAAATGTTGAAGTAACAAGCTTTGTAGGTTTCAAAAAAACTAGATGTTTGTATGTTTAATAAAGACATCCAGAGTGCTGTCCTTGTGCTGTGCTTATTCTCTGGCTGCAGCATAAACTTGGCCAGGGAACCATAACAGAGCAGCCTGCAGGCAGCTCCCGCTGGTGTGCCTGTTACGCCACCTGTGTGCCCTTGCCTTTAGCTGAAAGTGCAGAAAGAAGTTCTCATGGAAACATCCTTTCTGCTTCACAGTAGAAATGATGAACATAGTTGTTTTCTTGTAAGAAAATCGTACAGAAGCTCAAATGACCAAAATGGGAGGACCCCTCCCCAGCCAGGATCTGCATTGTTCTGTGCAGAGGCCTGTTTGGTGCTGCGTAGCTTGGGGATCTGAAGGGATGTAAGACTATCTATACTGTCCTCTCTATAGTGCTAGCTCCAGCAGATGGCATTTTAAGCAACAATTCACAGAATCTGAGTGGCTTTGTTACTGCTGCCATAACAAACCAGCACCTCCTACTGCATAATTAACATTACCTAATGAAATTGCAAATCTTTTAGTCTCTCTTGCTTTTCCTGCTCAACTTTATTTTTTTTTAAAAGGGTAAAATATAAACTAAGCAAGGCCAGATCAATTAAGTCAAAAGTGAACTGAGGACATGGAGAAATTTGCTTAGAAAACATACAGTGCTAAAAAACCAGCAGTTTCATTCTGCAGATTGCAGTGTTTAAATACCCAAAATAAAATACCACCTTGATATAACGCAGAATAAATAACCAAAGTGATTATAGTTATTGATAGGAACATAACATTTCTGCTGTGTGTTTTGAATATGCAGGACCTATCTTACTAGTGATGTAAATACTAGAGATGTGTTGCCTTGTAACATTTGCATATCTATTCTCCACCGGCTTTGTCGTGGTGCCTCCTGAGTCTGTTCTTCCTGGGCCTGCCCACCCATTTTCTATATCTGGTAATGCCTCAGCTCTGAAATAATTAAAAAGGTCCATTTTTGTCCCTGTGGCTCATCTTTCCTCTGTTGCCAGCTTCCTTTTAAATAAGCTGCTTTTATATGGATTATGGTAGGTAATGTATCATTGGATCTTTGCCTGTCTGCACTATCTAATTAGATGATGCCCATTAGAATAAAATTTTTGGTGGATCTCAAGCTGCTGTTTCAAATAACATTCAAATAATCCTGGCAGTATGCTACTGGTCTGTAGCATACCCTGTTGTATATGTAGGGTTTTTTGACACAAATGTTAAAACTGTACTTGAAAAATAGGCCCAAGGATGGAAATGAGTCTCAGGAGCTTGTGAGAAGGTTCCACTTTAACCTACCTATGCATACAAGTATCCACTTTTGCTAGAAATATTTTCAAAGTAGAACAGAAATTATACCAAATAATCTAAACTTGTTTTTGAAGCCCTCCTGTATCTTAAAAGTAGGAAAAAGGAGTTGCATAGGAAGCTGAAAATACATCTCCACTTATTCAGGTGTTGGTAGCCTTATGTCCAGTTATTGACTTGTTGCTAGTGCATTTTTGTGAAGACTAAATTGAATGGGGTGTTCCCTGGCTGCTGCTGAGGCTGAGTCCATCCGTAGCCTCAGGTTTTCTGAGCACCGTGAGAAGAAGGGTGGCTGGTAGGAATCAATAGAAGTGGTCCTTGCAGCCTTCCTGAGGTAGCTGACCTACCCCTTGCTACAAAGCTGTGCTTGTCAACATGCCTACTTCAGAGAGCTATCGGGCTCCCTCTTCTCAAATATTCTTCTTTGGTTTTTAGTATGGATGGGAAAACATAGCTGTGTAACTGTATTACGTTATAAACTAACTGATCAGGACTCTATCAAAAACACCCTTGAGTGTTCAGTTTGCCTGCTGTGGATCAGTACGTCAAAAGGACACTGGTTCCAAGGGCTCTGATAATCAGTTCCTGGAGAGATCAAGCCCAATTCCTCCTTGCTCTGAGATGTTTTGAAGAAGAGGCATTTTGAAATGTGCTGTTTAAAAAGCTGTGTATAAGCTATGATTATTTCTGACTGGAACAAAATACGCCTGGATTCTATTTCAAATTGTTTTGAAAAATCAGAACAATCTCTCCTGCTAGGTATGTGTAGATGAGAGGGGAGATCAAGTGCCTGTGTTCAAGAGGCCTCGCTCAGAGGTTCTTGTGCCACTGGCGTAACTAAAATCTACTCTGACAAGGATTACTTGTGGAAAACAAAACTAATGCTGGGGCCTAAAATATCTGTCTCTGCAAGAGCGTAATAGGAGACCTCAGTGCTTACGAATCAGGAATTCCTGGAGACCTGTTACGCTGCACATAATGTTAGAATTATTTTACTCCTTCAGGAATATTCTGAAGTTGTGTTTTTTTATAAATAACATTTACAAAAGGTAGCTATGTAATACAGGAGGATATTTGCATTTCCTTTTTTTTTTTGGCAGAGGTAATAGTCTTCTCATTAATCATTCTCTTTTTACAGCATGCATAAAGCCCTGCATCCTTGTCAGTCATCCTGCTTTTTAGGACTACTTTCTCATGGGATTACTTTCTGTGCCAGCCAGACCTGGAGATATGTGGACGCTTCTTGGATGGCATGCTATTATGTCTAGTTTGGCCTTATTGGTAATTAATTCCCACTGACAACACTTTCAAGTTCATTGAAGCCAAGCAGGGGACCGAGGAGAACCCATTGAAAATCTGTGTACTCAAAAGTGTTTGAATTCTAAAAAAACCTCAGAAGTAATTAAAACCAACTCATAATGGTAATCATTTACTATTCCCAGTTTCCTACTGGAATAAGGGAGGAACACCATACGAAGGAGTATCTTGTGTGAAAATGAGAAGTGTAAAGGTGGGAGTGCAGGAGTGCTGCTCAGTCACAGGCCAGGTCAGAACAGTAGCTTCCTCTGTCTTAGCAATGTTTTAGGCACTGGCAAAGAGCATATAGCACATACTACTTCATACATATATGGAGAATGATAATCTCAAGGTATTTAAAGAAGAAAAGCCAAAATACATCATCCCCGGAAAGATCTTACTTCTGCAAGGGGTTTAGCTGTTAGCAGAAATATCCACAATGACTGTGTTAACCATGGGATCACTGGTGGTGAGTTAAGCTGGGAACAGCGTGACAACAGTTGACTGGAGTTCAGCACCTCCGGATTTCTGTTCTGGCAGCAATCCTCCCCCTCAAGCTGAAAATAGGGAGAGAAAGATGACATCTTAGCGGTGGTGATTCAGACAAGTGTTTACCACTTCATTCAAATGCATATGCTCAAAATGAGTGTGACTTTCCACCTCCACCGCAGTTGCTCTTCTTACTATGCAGGTTTGCTCATCCCTCCAGAGAGATTTTCAAAACAAATTACTTGTAAACTGTTATACTAGTCACAGAAATGAGGAAAAACATTTCTTACATCTTTCCCTTCTCACAGCATTCCCTGGGAGAGCTGGAAATCTCAGCAGCTTTCCTGGAGGACAGGGATCTCTGCAGGGGGGGACAGAGGGAGCTGGCCCAGGGCTGGTGTTAGTGCCCTGGAAACACAGACCCACTCTTGAGAGCAGTGTTAAATTTTATCTGCAGGCTGCCCTGAAAAGGAACTTCTTGAGTGGAGAATTTCTGGTTCACATCTGGCCTGTCCCTGGGTGCTGGTCATGCGTTGCTGTCACCTCGCAGGAACAAGTAGGGCTGCAGGTCTGAGACAGCTGGAGGCAGTGGCTTGGCAGCAAGCAGCACAGAAAGAAACACCTGTTCAAGGAAAAGATATGTTGCCTTTAAGGAAAAGAAGAAAAGTTGAAGAAAAGAGAACCAGTGACTTTGGAGAACTGAGAATGAAAAGGAGCAGTAAGGGGCTAGCAAAAACTTGAGCATGAGCTAACAGCATTCTAGTTGTAATGCAATGGAGAGACAACAGTCAGTCTGGGGTGACTTTTACCAAACTGAATCAATTCAAGCTTTCGTCTTTGTATCAGTTTTGCATCTTGTTATCATGGTGTTTGAAATCTAGTATTGAGAACCAGGATCTAGCATGTATTTGCAGGTACCTGTAGAGCCAAGAAGAGTGTTGAGTCTGGGGCTCTTAACTATACCACTGGCATTAGTCTCATTAGTGAGTCATTGCCACGGCAGTAGAGAAATTTAGATTACTAGGCTATCAATAGGTATTTACTTCTCTTAGTCATAGCAATGACTCACTAGCAGTATAAATTTTTTCTGTTAATTCCTTTTTGTATATAGTTTTCCATTTACCTGCCACTGTCACATTGTGAGTGGTTCATCATAACATTTTGTATTGTGTGACTCAGTAGAATGAAAGATAATAGGACAAAAATCTGTTCGTGTCATTTGCATCCAGAGTTTTGTTTAATTGTGTTTAAAATTACTTCTGATTCCTTTGGTTTAAAGGAAGAGCAATGAAGATAATTTATCAATCTGATTTAAAATCCTCTCTAGCAAAAGTGTATCCTATATTTAATACGATAAAGCACGCTTTGATGTCACTTGATGTCCTAGCTTTTGTAACTTAACTATGACTATGCTTAATACATATTCTTAAGCTAAAGATTATTTTATTATTATAACCCTTGTAATTCTGAAACAAATCTCCTTTTCCCACATTATTTCCTCCTTCAAGAACAAACACTGCTTAGTTTTTTTCAAAGCAGTTCAGTATTATACTGTAGGGATTCTCTTCAGCTTATAAAAGCATTTATGATAAAGAAAGATGCAAACCAAATATTGTAAATGTATATAAAATTCAGACCACAAATTAGGTCTATAAGGCTGAACACCATCATCTAAGAAATTGAAAATATTTTTAAAGTTTGTAATTTTTCGATCTTTCATGGAACTGAAGATTAATTTAGATGGCAAGAGAAGTAAAACTTCTTTGTTACCAGATGAGAACACACTATTGGGATGGAGTAATGACATAAAATATTAATGCTTTTAATGGTCTTGATATACAGTTAAAGTGTTCCATTGCACTCAGATGATCCAAATACAGGTTCTTCTCTGCAACTGAAAATATTTTTTTTGCAGAAAGAGGAAGAGCTCTAAGAAGAGCTCTCTTCCATTGTTAGTCTGCAATTGCATAAGACCATAAAATATTAAGTGCTGGAGATATAGATCTTATGTAAGAACCGAATGTTTGTTAACAAGCAGATTGTGTCTTATTTTCCCCTGTTTTTAAGTAAAAGAATTATTAAACATTCTCCTATTTTGAGTAAACCATTAGATGTTTTGCTGGAGTATTGAAGATAACTATTGATCCCATTGAAAATGCACATAAACTTTATCTTAGCATATGGATGCCTCTGTGTAACAAACCCAGAAACACAATCTGTGTTGATAGCAGGTCATCTACTTATAGATTTGGGATTTGACTGCTCTGAAAAATCAGTGGTCTTTCCACACAAAAAACGAATCAGTGAGATATTATTTGCAGCTGTGTTAGACTCTGCTACTTAAAAAATGTAATATAACAAATTGAGTATGCTAATGCCCTGTTGTAAATTTCAGAAGGGAATTATTTCAGATTTCAAAGTTATTGAAATGACTTGTTACTCAGAATTTAATGTGAGCCTTCATGTCTTACAAAAAAAAGACCAGTAAGTAATGTGCTAATAAAATACTCACAAACAAAACCTTTGTTAAACAGGCCTTCAGGATGCTTGAGGGCGCTTCTTCTCATAGCCGCCTAGAGTACAGAAAAGCTGAGACTGGGACTGTGGAAGAACAGAGGAACAGAGTTCAGGCAAGTGACTGTAATGTTGTAGTAGGAGATATGGAGGGAGAAATAAACCACTATCTTTTATTAGACTAACCAATACAAATTTGGAAAAAAAAAAAGTAAGCTTTTGGGGGTCTGATGCTTTCTGTCTGACATGGTTTGTACACTGTAGCAGAGCATAAGAGGCAGCACTGCAAAACCAGGTATTCATGCATGACAGCCACAAACCCACATGCTTTTTCTATCAAGCTGTAAGAACAATTTGCTAATTATTGTTAGGCTCAATCCCAGAAACAAGTGCTTCACAAAGTAACTGGACCTGGAAATTGTGCCTGCTGTAATGTAGGCAGGTTTTCCTTGCTTGGCTGTCACCGAGAAACATTCCCACTTAAACGTGGACAAGCCTATCAACTCGTGCTGGGAGGGTGCTGTAGGCAAAACTGACTGAAGGGAACTGGAGAGAAACGTTGGGTGTCCAGAGGCTCGATTCAGAAGCAGAAGGTGGTTGTTTCTTTTGAATGACACAGAAGCTTGTCTGGGTCTTTTTTTCCAAATTTTATCAGTCCGCCTAATAAAAGACATCATTTCCCCATGTAAATCTACCTGTTCATATTCATAGACTATAATGCCTCTAAAGGCACTTGCCCGAATGCCACTTTGTGTTTCTCAGACACACCTGATTTTTCATAGATAATACCCTACATGGATTCTGGACCATGCACAAACTGATGCTGCTGTTGAGATTGCCTTTCCTCTGAGCCTCCTGCTAGTCCTGGGAGGAGAGTGTGAGTGTGCACGATAGCGGGTGCAGGCTTGCCTGAGCCCTGCCGTGGGGGTGTTAGCTATCTGGGTGTTTCATGATCTGCTTGAGGCACAGTCCAAGTGCTGAGCCTGGGTCTGTGGTTGTTTTGGAAAGGGCAGAATTTGTCATCGGATGATGAGAGAAGTAGGTCACCCAGGTCGTGAGGGGCCAGGTTGGATGAAGAGGAAGATGATGAAAGACAGTGGTTCCCTGCCAGTACAGGTGCTGGTACATTTGTTCATTGTTAGCAACACACATGATTTTCCACATGTTCATCCTAAGGTGAAGGGACATTCTTTGCACTCACAGGCTGTGCAGTGCCTGCAGGAGTTTGGCTTGGGCTTGTATAAAGGCTTACGGCTATAAAACTCAAGACTAGAACACCCTACTGAATTGACAGGGTGTTTTACTACAGCTCTTCCTGTTCTCTGCCAGCTCGGAAGGCCAGTGGGCAGGGAGGGACTCCCGAGTGGTTCATGGGCAACTGTTGAAGGCAGCGTGAATTCCAGCCATTTACAAAACCATCATGGAACCAAGTCATTCCAACAGGAGTGTGGGTGAGGGCTGGAAGCATGACTGCACGGTGATTTGGGACCGACCTCACGCATTCAGCCAAAACCCTGCCACGCTCCATCCCTAACGTGCTGCTACACTGCTTGCAAGTTTGAACAGGGAGAGAGGCGGATTTTGCCTTTGAGAAAATTGAAAGTCTTTACAGCATTGGTGCTTTGGTTTCAGAAAAGGCTTTTACAGTTTTACCTTTTTCTCTCCTCTGGCATTCTCCCTGCTCCGGTGTCAGGTCTGCTCCTCATGCGGCCGGGACTTCCTTCCTCCTCCCCGGGCCCTAGAAGGCAGCGCTCCCTCATCCTGGCCGGCACGTCTTTGCTGCCCATTGAAAACTATTATTCTTTCCTCCCAGTTTTCCCCAAATTTTTGCAATTCCAGAAGGTTCCCTGGGTGCAAGGAGTTTAGGCAAGAGCTCCCCCAGCTTCTGCCTGGCCCTCAGAGATGGGGAAAAGCCCCAACGCTGTCAATCACAGGGAAACTTTATAGAAAAACAATTTTATTCACCCCATGGCTTAGCTCTGGGGTGTCTTTCGAGC
>NW_010130998.1:0-3084 GCF_000699245.1 Pterocles gutturalis
AATGGGGATTCTGGGGGTACCAAAAAAATGAAAAAATAAAAAAAAAAAAGAGGTAGGTAGGGGATGCCTGGGGTGTTGTTGATCCCATTCAAATTTTGGGGGGTAGGAATGCCCTGGGGTGCTCCAGAAGGGAGAAATATTTAATTTGGTGCCTTTATTTAATGGGAGTTTTCCTCTCCTCCTCTGTTTTTCCCCCAAAATAATATTTATTTTTAAATTCCGCCTCTCCAGCCTGGGGGGATGAGTGCCATGGGCTTCAGCGGGGTGTCCCCTCTGCACAAGATGAATTTATCGGGGTGTCCGCCCTATTCAAGAAGCGCTTATTGGGGTCTCCCCTCTATGAAAGACAAACTTTTTGGGGTCTCCCCTCTATGCAAGATAAATTTATCGGGGTCTCCCCTTTACGCAAGATGCATTTATTGGGGTCTCCCCTTCATGAAAGATTAATTTATCGGGGTCTCCCCTCTATGTAAGATTAATTTATTGGAGTGTCCCCTCTATGAAAGACACATTCCTTGGGGTCTCCCTTCTATGCAAGATGCATTTATCGGGGTCTCCCCTCTCTGCAAGACAAATTTATCGGGGTCTCCTGTCCACACAGGACACATTTATCAGGGCCTCTCCTCTACACAAGACACATTTATTGGGGTCTCCCCTGTATGAAAGATGCGTTTTTTGGGGTCTCCCCTCTATATAAGACAAATGTATTGGGGTCGACCCCTCTGCAAGACATATTTATCGGGGTCTCCCCTCTGTAAGACACATTTATCGGGGTCCCCTCTCCCCACGACCCGTATTTATTGAGGTTTCGGTCACCCGCAGTGGCTGAAAGCGGACGAGGTGGAAAAAAGCAGCAGCGGGACCCCCATCCGCATCGAGAACCCCAACCAGTTCGTTCCCCTCTACACGGACCCGCAGGAGGTGCTGGAGATGCGCAACAAGGTACGATCCCACACCAAAAAACCCCAAAACTTACAGATACAGCTGCGGGGGAGCGGGTCTTGGCAGACCCCAGGGTTGTTTTTTTATAAATCCGTTCTCACCCCCCCAGATCCGGGAGCAAAACCGCCAGGACGTGAAATCAGCCGGACCCCAGTCGCAGCTCCTGGCCAGCGTCATCGCCGAGACCAGCCGCAGCCCCGTATGTCCCCCCCGGCGCTCCCCGCGCTTTCCCTGGCTCCCCGGTGTCCCCACTGCTTGGAGGGGTGACACTCTGGGGGGGTTATTTCAGTCCACAGAAAGCCATCTGGGGGATGGTGAAGCCAAAGAAGCGTCGCGGGAGGAGGAATCCCAAGAACCGGAGCACCCCAACCCCTTCAGCCAACTCACCGACCAGGAGCTGGAGGAGTACAAGCGGGAGGTGGAGAGGAAAAAATTGGGGCTGCAGGGTAAGAGGGGGGGTGGGGGACCCCAAATCCCACCTGGGGATGGCACCCGGAGGACCTCGGGACCATCGATTCTCTCCGCTGGCAGGTGACAAGGACACGGTGGTGGAGCAGAACCAGGTTCCCCCCGAAAAATCTGCCTCCCCGCCGCAGAGCCCGGCTGCTGGGCCGGAGGAGAGCCCAGCACCCACGGAGGGTAAGTTGGGTATGAGCGCCCGGGGGGGACAAGGGGACGAGGGTGGCTGGAGCCAAACACTGCCAAAATACAGAAATATGTCACCCCTGGGTCCCCTGACCTGTCCCTGGGGGGTCCCCTGCTCCAAACCGCCGGGATTGATGCCGCGAAGGCACCGAAGCCACCACTTGCCTTGAATGTCACGGCAGGAGGATCTGAGGGGCCGATGGTGGCTTTGCAGGGGGCAGGGGACACTGCTGTCCCCCTCTGAATGCACCGACGGGTGTGATATTCCTGGTGTTTGATGTCCTCAAGAGCAAATTTGTCACCTATGACCTGCAGTGGGTCTCAGGGGACATCTCTGTCCCCCTCTGAACACACCAATGGGTGCGATATTCCCGGTGTTTTATGTCCCCAAGCGCAAATTTGTCACCTACAACCTGTGGCAGGTTACAGGGGACACCTCTATCCCCCACTGAAGCCACCACTTGCCTTGAATGTCACGGCAGGAGGACGTGAGGGTCCGATGGTGGCTTTGCAGGGGGCAGGGGACACTGCTGTCCCCCTCCGAACCCACTGATGGGTGCAATATTCCCAGTTCTTAATGTCCCTAAGAGCCAATTTGTCACCTACAGCCTGCAGTGGCTCTCAGGGGACACCTCTGTTCCCCTCCCAACGCACCGACAGACACAATATTCCCCAGTGGCTTTGCGGGGTGGCAGGGGACACCTCTGTCCCCCTCCAAACACACCAACAGGTGCAATATTCCCCGTGTTTTATGTCCCCAAGCACAAATTTGTCACCTACAACCTGCAGCAGGTCTTGGGGACACCTCTGTCCCCCTCCGAACATAACAACCACGATATTCCCGATTTGTCCCCAAGCACAAACTTGTCACCTACAAGCAGATCTCGGTGCAGGGGCCAGGGCGAGCACGCAGCTTTTGGCTTTTCTCCTCGTGTCTCATGGTGTCTGTCTGTCTGTCCGTCTCCCACAACATTTTCCTTTTTTTTGTTCCCTCCACGTCTGCCTTTCCCCCCCCCAAGGAGTTACCTCTGAATCCTTATCACCGTAGTAAGTACGGAGACCCCGTCCTCGAGCCTCGCTGGGGGACGAGGGACGCGTGCCACCGCTCTCCGTGACCCGGTTCGGATGCGCTCCGGCGCGGAGCAGCGTCCCGCTCAGGGTTTTGCAGAAGGAAATCCCTTGGGTTGCTTCATTTTCTTTGCTGCCTGCTTTATTTTTGGTGGCGAGACCGGGACGGAGCCAGCTGCCCTCCCTGCCTGCTTCTTCCCTGCTCTCCATCCCACCGGCGCTTGTCCTGCGGGGAAAAATGGGGGGAAAAGCTCAGGAAAGCAGCGTCTGTGGCAGGAGGGGATCAGGTCCAAGCGTTCTCCGACCAAAAACTGCTCCTGCCCGGGTTAAACCGGCGACTGGGGGGGGATTTAAACCTCCGCGGGGGCCAAATCCTGCTCCTGCCTGGGTTAAATCGGTGACTGGGGGGGGGTTTAAACGTCCGCAGGG
>NW_010130998.1:3539-4903 GCF_000699245.1 Pterocles gutturalis
ATTCCGGCACCGAGAAGGAGCCGCCGGCGGTGAACGGGAAGGATGAGGAGCAGAGCACCGAGGAAAGCGTGGGGAAAGACGGGGGGCGGACAACCTCCAACGCCGACCCTGATGCCCCCAAGGAGAAGGAGACGGTGACCAGCAGCCCCGTTTCCCCCGAAGGTTCACCTTCCAAATCGCCCTCCAAGAAGAAAAAGAAATTCCGGACCCCATCTTTCCTGAAAAAAAGCAAAAAGAAGGAAAAAATCGAATCTTGAGTCTCCTCCAAGGCCTCTGCGCGCCTCTCCGGATGGAGGCAGAGGGAGGGACGGCTCCTGCGTCGGGCGTCGGGGCGCGGGGCAGGCCGGACCGAAATAAAACCCCGGAGGCGAATTGTTTTCTGGGTATTCCTGGCACAAGGCACCTCGTCCTCCCTGTTCACCCGCTTTCGGAGGCGGTCACCGAGCTTAACGAAGGATTTTGGTCCCTGTTTGCCGCTTGGGGAAATACCCGCTGCCATCTCCCTCCTCCCACGAGCTCTCCCTTCTCCCTCCCGGGCACCAGCCCCTTCCCACACCTGGGCTGAGGGTCGGTTGGTTTATTTTTACTTTTTTTTTCCCCACCCACCGCTTGCAGAGCCCTGGTGAAACGCGGGGCGCAGCCCGGATCTGCTTGGTTTGAGGAAGAAAAGGGTGTTTTGTTGGTTTTTTGGGGTTTTTTTGTTTTGTTTTTTTTTACCTTCTGTTTCAAGCTCCTGTGGAATGGCGCTGGCTTCACCTCCCAGGCAAAATCGTTCACCACTTCGCCGGGGGAATCATCGGCTCAAGCCGAACGCGGGGTTTGCTCTCCCCAAAGGAGACACCGAGGCGGTGAGCCTGGGAGTCTTTCCTCCCTAAATCATTTTTCTCTCCCTGGGCCGGAGAGCCACTTTCAGTCCCCTTCTCCTGGTGCCACTATGTCACCTATCCGTCGTACGAGGATTTCACGCTGCCGGGAAAGTCCCCCCCGCTGCACCGCACCTGAGAAAGGAGAAGAAAAAAGCCTCCGGGAGTTGTTTGATTTAAAACTGAGCAAAACTTCACTCACTAAGTGCTACTTCGGGATGAACACACGCTGCCAACTCACTTGGGTCAGAGGCACTGCCACCACCGCTACCGCTTCACGGCGACGCCGGCACGCGGCTCTGCTCACACCGGGCTCGGTGACGCCGCATCGTTGCTTTCCCCAGCTCTGCAATCCCAAACACAAATTAAAATCCTTCCTGACGTTTCCTTCCCCGCTTCCAGCGCTCCGTATGGCGACACGACCATCGCTACAACCTCCCGGCCGTGCCCGAAGGGATGGAGAAGAAAATCAGCAATGCTGCTTTGCCCCACAGCCGCTCC
>NW_010130998.1:4920-5133 GCF_000699245.1 Pterocles gutturalis
CAATGCGCTTTGCCCCCCCAGCCGCTCCGATTTTTTTTTTTTTAGGAGATAAATCCAACACCGTCAGCCCCCAGCCTCCCGGAAGCTGCAGCATTTTGCCATTTTCCTGCTGTGCTCGCCCTCACCCTGCCCGCGGGGACAGGGCTTCCCTGCCATGTCCCAAATATCCACTGGGTCCCGTCCGCCGGGGGCTTGGGCTGTACTGAGGAGCCC
>NW_010130998.1:5178-6663 GCF_000699245.1 Pterocles gutturalis
CCCAAAACCCCCTTCTGAGGGCACTGGGCTGTACTGGGGAGCGCCAGAACCCCACGTCTGAAGTCACTGGATTTTCTCACCCCAATGTTATTTTTCCATGTGCCACCACGGTGTTTTCAAAGCTTTTTTTCTGCTGTGAGGCAGCTCTCGGGTTTTTTCTTCGTCTCTGGAAGAGCAGAAAGCCCGAGGGCCACAGTGTGGAGCGGGGTGCAGGCAGGAATTGGGGTGCAGGCAGGGGGTGGGTTAAAGGGTGGAGGTTTGTAAACATGGGTTGGTTTTCTTTGCAGTACAGGGCGTGCCAGGCAATTCCTGAATCGCGAAGGAAAATGTCAAAAGCTCTTAAAAATTGCACAACCTGGCAGGTGACCCAGGGCTGACCTGAGCCTGGGTTTTGGGGACAGCATTTTCCCTGCCCGATGTCCACCCACAGCTCCCCTGCAAGGATCAGGGGGACAGACCGGAGGGACCCCAAGCTCCTAAATCCACCGTCTCATGCCGATATTCAACCTCGTGCTCAGCAGCCGGCCTTTGAGGCACAAAACCGCATTTCCCGGGGGGTGTTGTTTACTGCCACTGATTTTCAGGCTCTTTGAGGCCATTTTTGTCACCTCACCCGTCCCCCCACATCACCCAGGACAGAGAAACCCCCGCAGGTACGGCCACGTGTCCTCCCCAAGATGGCGCGGCCGCTTGCGGGGCGATGACCTGAATGACAACACTGCCGCACACCCCGCTGCCGGGCCGGCCGGCACTGCTGCAGGGAGGCTGCTGCTGCTTTTTCTCCGAGGGGCTGTCCTTGGGGGCTTTGCGATCCCTTTTCTCTGAGGGCCAGGGGCTTTGCAGAGGAGACAGGGATTTATTTCTGTGGAAATTCAGGGCGCGTTAGGCATCTTCTGAAGCAGAGGGAAGCCAGAGACACCGGTGCCTTCAGCAGGGAGGTCCTTGCCGCTTATCTAGGAGAAAACAAATCCAGAATCACATCAACGCCGTGGCTCCCTGACCTGCCGGGGCATCCCTGCTCCCCCCGGGACCACCCTGCCACAGAATTTTTCCCCTCTCCCCAGGGAAATTTTCTCCCTCTCCTTTGCCCCTGCCTTGCTGTTTTCTTCTCACCTCTCTTTGCCAAGGCTGCCCGGACTCAAGCACCTCACGCCAGGCTCTGGGTGGGTTTTTTTTCTGCGGTAGGGAGGCCAGGATGGATCCCTGGCTGCTGGCTGTGACGGAAATTATTGATCCAGTGCCCGGAGAGGTGCCAATTGCCGTCCACAGGCCTCGTGCTTTGCAATTTCAACTGAAAAGAGGCCAGATTTCCATCTTCGGACACAGATACACCGACACACTGCAGGAAAGGACGGCAGTGCCGGGGTTTCAGCTGGATTCAGACGCCCCAGGCCTGGCGTGGAGGGTCCCAGTGGGGCTACGGTTGCTGAACACCCACCGAAACGAGGCCGAGAGGAGGCTGCCTGCCCCCAGGTCTGCTGCCAC
>NW_010130999.1:0-344 GCF_000699245.1 Pterocles gutturalis
CCAGGGAAATAAGTGACTGTCCAAAAGATTGTGTGTCCTGAATGGACAGTTGGGTCACTGAGCCCAGCAACAGCCTCGCCCGGAGCTCCCACCTGAGCTGGGAACAATGGCAACATGAAGAGGAGGGAAAATGGAGAAATTCCCCAACCCTCCTGTTAACTGAGGCAGTGCAGGGACAAGCAGATGGGTGCTCGGGCAGTTTCCCCTCATTTGGGGTCCATCTGGCAAGGAGGTAACCCAAGCTATGGACAACATGCCCTTGGACGTGAAGGCTCTGCTGGGTGGGAGGGGAGACCAGGGGCTTGCTCTGGGGAAAGCATCTGCAGTGCAGGGGATGGGAAGCG
>NW_010131000.1:0-435 GCF_000699245.1 Pterocles gutturalis
TACCGGATAACTTATGCATGTACGAGCTTGTTAGAAATACACAAAACTCATACTTCTCTGTGTTGGATGATTTTTGTTTTTTCTCCTTCCAAATATTATTCATTCCTCTTCCTAAGAAATTTCATTGCTTTTTTCTGAACCTGAATCCACTATATGAATAGCATTCTAGTAGAATACTGTAAAAAAATTAGGGTAACAACCCAGTTGCAACAGAAGTTTTGAGATTAAAAAAAGTTTTATTGCTTCTCTAATTCATAATATTGGTGAAAGCAGCTAAAAATCACAATTGCCTTTTCTGGTACTGGTCATATTCAAATCCTTTGTCAGTGTACTAATTTCAATTTTATGCCCTTCAGTATTATTTCTTTCTACATTTCTTCCCATCCTTTCAATTTATATTTTTTTCAACCAGCTGCACAATATTTCCACATGATG
>NW_010131001.1:0-1196 GCF_000699245.1 Pterocles gutturalis
AACAGATCTTTGAAATCTCATGTCTCTAATATATCTGCTGATCAGTTTTACAGTAGAACATAGCTCTTTGGGACTCTAGTAAATGTTTGGAGCATTCTGAAATCAAAGTAATATATCTGCTGATCAGTTTTACAGTATAACATAGCTCTTTGGGACTTCAGTAAATGTTTGGAGCATTCTGAAATCAAAGGAGTTTTTCCACTGTGGTACTTTGATGGCGAAGTAACTGCAGCTAGGGATTGTTCTCAAAAACTATACGTGCTTAAACTGCTGCCAGGAGATGAGCAAAGTGTGTTCTAGCAAAAAGTGGGTTTTGTCCTTGTGGTGCATAAAGCTGTCTCCCACTCCTGCTGCCCCACCACTGCAACATCAGAACTGAGGCAGCAGTATTCAACTTGTGTCAGTCGGTTTTGTTGTCGTCTGGTTTAAAGAAAAGCCACGTAGTTCTTGTGCCTGTATGGTGATTACTAAGAAATAGCTTCTCACTGAATGCCACTGTTACAGTACCATTAGGAGAAGCTGTAATTGTGCGTACCTCATTCTTAAAAAAAAAAATAAAAAAAATTGGCCCCACACAAATTTGAGGTTGCAAAAGGGAAAGTTAACAGAATTCACTCTGGAGATACCTGTTAAAGGTGATGTGGCTTTTACATGGGTTAGATGTGGCACCCACAAACAGATTGATTTCTGTAAGTTTTATCTTAAATGCTAATAGGCAATAGTGCATTGCTTGCAGGATCACTAACCTGTCAATAAGGATTTGCTATGATACCTTAATTCTTGTAATTCACAAGTTTTCTTTCTGGAACGTTTGTTTAGCTGGAATTCTGTGAGAATCTCCCTCAACTGAATTTCCAGCTCAGTGAAATCTGACCTAAAAAAAAAAAAAAAAAAAAAAAAGAAGTTTATTAAAGTTTTAATTTAAAATGTTTAGTTTTCTAAGAAACGATAAAAGCCATAACTATTCTTTAAAATCATATAGAAATAAATATGCAAAATATATGAGCAAAAGAAGAACCGCATTGGAAAATATTGGGTCCATGTTACTTTCCCCCCCAAAAGAATCCCAAAAAACCAAAATAAAAAACCTTAAACACTCCCCCCCCGAAAAAAGTGGTGAAAACCAGAAGAATGTTGGGACCTCTTAAAACCAGGTAACCCACGTGTATTAGTACAATACTTGCCACTACATTTAA
>NW_010131002.1:0-456 GCF_000699245.1 Pterocles gutturalis
GCTTATAAAGAACAGGACATGCCCGGAGTTTGGTCACCAAAAACTTTGCAAAATGATTGTGTTCTGAAGGATCCCCAGAATAGCTTGCTAGTGAATGACACGTGAGGAATTCCAGGGGAAGACTGCTGTCCCTGCCCACTTTTGGTTGGAAGGTGCATACAGGAATTGTGGGCTGGCTGGCGTTGTGGGTTTCAAAGGTGGTGTGTGGCTACGGTGTCACTTTTATGCCATGGCAGCAGGTTACGTGGAAACTTTCAGTAGGCTGCTGACAGAGGTGAGACAAACAAGCAGTTTGGCCTTTCCCTGGTCTAGAGCAGCAGGCAGCAGCAAGCCGTAAGCTGGGAGAGCTGGTGGCAAAGGCGACTAACCGCATGCTGGGCTGCAGCAGGCAGAGCATTGGCAGCAGGGGGAGGGCGGTGGTCCTTCCCCTCTGCTGTGTCCTGCCCTGGGCGTCCC
>NW_010131002.1:606-5136 GCF_000699245.1 Pterocles gutturalis
ACAGATCTGTACTTGCACTCAGAAGCACTGGGATGAGGCTGGGTTTGGCCGAGCAGCGCTGATCCAACACTACCACTTCGCTTCCCATCCTC
The DNA here is from genome assembly GCF_000699245.1 of Pterocles gutturalis. Taxonomy (NCBI): domain Eukaryota; kingdom Metazoa; phylum Chordata; class Aves; order Pterocliformes; family Pteroclidae; genus Pterocles; species Pterocles gutturalis. The sequence continues at coordinate 699 of NW_010131002.1, forward strand.
TGTGTCGCTGGCTGGGACAAGTCCCTGGGGCACGGCGAAGGTCCTCCTGTCCCAGGCAGGATGGGCCAGCTCAACTGCTGCTGCGGCTCCAGGTGGGCTCCCTCCAGGGCTTGGGGACACGCGGGCACGGCCGGGCCCCCAGCACCAATGGCCTTGCTTATGCCCACCACCCTCTGCTCTGCAGGGAGGACACCGACGCCGAGCCGGTGCTGAGCGCTGACGTGCAGCTGACCCAGGGCCACAGGAGGAGTGAGAGGCACCTTCTCCTCCTCCAGGAGGAACTGGTGGTCCCAAGTTGCAGTAAGACCCTGAGACCTGGCTGCCTTTCCCCCATCCCTGGCCCTAGGACCAGTTCAGGGACACCCTGGCACCAGCCCCTGGCCTTGCCGCTTTGGTGCTGGATGCACCAGTGTCCATCCCAAGGGCAGGTGGGGACAGGGCTCTGCTGTCCAGGGGCACCCCAAGGAGGCTCCTTGGGTAATAGATTTGAATTTACAAGTCATCACTGGAAGGCTGTAATCAATCCTGAATTTGTTCTGCAAACCAGTTCAAAGAAAAGTTTAAATACGGAAACAAATACTGTGTATTTTCTATGGAAAAAAGATAATATTTATTTCTACCAGCTTCATATTTCCAGCAGATTATCTTTAAAAAAAAAAGGCTTTTAGAATACAGCTGCAATCATCAGGCTTGAGAGGTATTACAGAACGTGGAACTGTGCAAAGGGATTAACTCCTAACGTCATCCAGCCGAACAGCATGAGCTCAGCTGGGCTTAACCTTCTGAATCCACTCCATTTGTAGGACCCAAGCAAAAACAATGAATCACAGCTAACAAGCAGGCGATTTTTATTTTAAATGTTAAGAAGGATGGATCACTTCCCTTGCATCTCCATTAAGGAACCAAATTTTTCCTGGAGAGGGCATGTTTATCTGTTCATGGCTGCTATGTTCCCATTAGTGCCAGGAAAATAATTCGTAAGGGATCATCTGACACAGCACATCCCTTTGACCTCACAGATTGGCCATGAACATACTGTATTTCTCTCTGGTTCATTTGTGAACGCAGAACAAGGAGCTCAGCACTGGCAGGTGGAGTGCCATTGCCTGTTAGCACATGGACTTGGGGACACAGCATCGCACAGGGCACAGATGAGAGACAAGTTCAGCAAATTGATTTCAGCATACAGTGCAGAAGGAAACCCATCTCCCACCTGTACTTTGGCTATCCAGAAGTGTATTGGTGGAGCCAAAACCACCTGGAGACCTGCCCAGAGCAGATAGATGAGGACAGCCCTTGGGCTGCAATGAGCCCAAAACAGGGAGGAAGAGGTCCCAGAGGAATCAGTCTCTGTGCTAAATTACCAGTGAAGGGAGGGTGGAATAGCAGGTAAAAGGCAATTCCAGTGCCTCAAGGTTCGAATTTCTTCAGTGAATCTGTCTCTAGAAAGACTAAGGAATTCAAAAAGGTCCAAACTGCTCCCTCTTTACCCTGCTTGCAACCAAGCTGATAAAGTGAAATAAAAAGATTGGGACAGCAGGGCTTAGGAAAGTTTTGTGTTTGGTAGAGAAACAGGACATTACCAGTGGAGCACCTAAGAAAGTTCTTTGCTGTTTTCCGTTGACAGTTGACCTGTTATCCATGCCTGCAATGTCTCAGTCCTCATCACCCAGCTAGAGTTAAGTGAGAACTTCAAAGAAGCGAGACTCAAGACTCCAGTGCAGCAGCACATGCCAATATTGCACCCCCATCTCCATGTCCACAGCCTTCTGTTTGAAGTGCCCTCCATCAATCCCTGCCCATACAGCCCCAGTAATAAAAGCAATCCCACACCCTGGTTCCCTGTATTGACACCATGCTGCCCAGCATTAGCCCTGGCTGTGTGACTACCTGCATAAGGCCTTGGAGGGCTGGCAGGGAGGAGGCACCCTTCTGGGCCCTCTGGGCCCTAAGAGTTCAGCAGATGAGTATAATGATGTCAGTGGGGAAAGGGAATTAGTGCTCAGACCTCAGCGTAGACTTAATGCACAATTTAATTGGTTTCCGTAGTGGTGAGCCAGCTGGCTGCCAGGCTCTGAAGAAAGAAAACTTCAAGTCTTTCCTTTTAATCCCCTTCGCCCATTCAGAAGGCTGGTTCTAGAAGAATCGATGGCCAGTGCAGTCAAACACTAAGTGAAGGGAAGGCTGTCAGGACAAGATACACCAGAAGCAATGCAGAAGCACCAGAACAGATACTGAAGCCAGTGTTAGGGATAGGATTATACAAACTGAACTGCTTTGGCAGCCCCTCTGCTCACCCTTAGCTGAGAAGAGGACTCACTGCTTAAAAAAAAAAAAAGAAAAAAAAAAAAAAAAAAGGAGAGAGAATCTTTCAACTTAAGTTTCTAAGCTTCCCCAGCATGTTTCCCTTCTGCACAGCTGTAAGGGCTGAAGTGGAAGGGCCCGGCAGGGCAGCCTGACTGCACATCCACGGTTCAAGCTCACCTGGGTGGGAAGGCTGCAGCATGGTTGCTTTTTGGCATAACTATCTAAACCCCTCCAGTTATTTTCCTAGTCCATCCTGTGTTATACTTCTTTGGGCACATTCATGCATCCTGCCTGTACTTTGCTTTGAAATGAAAGCTCCCTCAGGAAACACCATGGCATAGCTGTACGTACAGATCCTGCCTGAACCATCCAGAACAAACCCAGTCCCAGTGATAGCAGTTGAAGCTAATTAATCATTTCCAGCATGCATGACTTATTGCATAAGGCAATTAAAAAGAAGCAAAATTCCAGCTCTGATGCACACCATGGCACAGCAAATAAAACATTTGTGATTTTTAGGGGCACGCTCCCACCTCTGCCCAGTGGCTTGGGCTGTGTTGGGGAAGCTGTGCTCTCCAGCCAGCAAATCCACACTGTAGTGCCCTTCTGCTGCAACACTCCTCACCACAGGCTCCATGGGAGCTTCTTTCAAACAGTTATCCTTTAATTATACACCACGCTGGATAATTATGCAATTTTTAATGATTAAACCAATTTGATTGTTTGGGATGATTCAGATAGGCCACATGATGTCAGTTCCCATGAGAGATGAATGCACAAGCACTTTTGATATGAATATCCATCCCATGGAATTTGAATTGCAAATATTCATGTGTGACTATGACATCCACTTGTTCAAAAGGCTATTCTAGAACTAACAGCTATAAGTTTATTGGAGAAATCCTGGAGCAGTCTGAACAAGCCTGAAAGGAAAAAGGGAGGAGAAATGAATTTAAGTTCAGTCCCTATTCAGAGGTGTTATTGCATTCACAGATGATATGTGGCAGTATTTTTCTCCCTTCCACCAAACAGCACTGAATAGCTCAATTCAGAAACACTATTCCAACTGCAAGAAAATTTCAAAAGGCCCAACCAAAAGGGGCATCTGCCTTCACTTAAGAGCCAGGACTCTGGCCCTTCACTCCCAATTACAAAGTACACACCCAAAATAAGAAGCATACAACCAGCGCAGTAATGTAATTTAGGAATAAGATTCCCAAAAAATAAAAAACAGATTGAGACTTGTTGAGCGCTTATCAAGTAATCCAAATTCACCTGCAGGACCACTGCTTGCTCAGTTTGTGCACAGTTGCTGCAAAATTCCTTTCAGCTGAGGTAATTTGGCAAGTTGAATATAAAATTTAACTGCTCTTTTGCTCTGACCAAGGCCGTGCATCTGCTCTGTGGGACTTTTCCTTACTGTTAGTTTTCAGTGTTGATCCCACTGGAAATGGTGAATGTCTGAGAGCAGAGGTTGGCTCCAGGCCTTTTGGGAAAACAGCCGGACAAGGTCATTGCCCTTGTCTGCATCCCTTCTGCCCGTTATTTATGTCCCCTGATGCCCTGACAAGAAAGGCTAACACACAAAGGCCAAGCAGAAGACTCCAGGTTAGCTCTCACTGTGTTGCTCACCCTGTGTGTGTGTGTGTGCCAAGTTTTAGGTGACAGAGGAAACAAGCAGCATCCACGCACCTAATAGGCTGGCTCACAAGGCGCACCCAGGGATGCTGCTGAACAGAAAGACTTTCAGGAATTGTCTGTAAAGGCAGATTCAAAGCAAGTGCCTCTGTCTACTTCACCCCCCTCAGAGGGTGGACACCTTTTCCATGCCTGAGCTGGAAGAGAGCCCAGCACAGCTGTAGCCATGATGGTTAAACCACATATTTAATTTTTGTTTTCTTGCTTTGCTTAAAGAATCATTAAATTCCTGTATCTTTCCTCAGCTCTCAGACTGGGATCTAGCAGGCTGCCACATAACAGGCAGCCAGCAATGAGAAACTGTGGATCCACAGAAGCATAATCCATTTCCTCTTTACTGTTCAGAAGAGTCAGACCAAAAGTTGACCACAACTGCTGAGATGCATGGGGTTGCAGGTCCTAGCCACTGAATACATTCTAGAGCCTCATCTTT
>NW_010131002.1:5233-11208 GCF_000699245.1 Pterocles gutturalis
ATCAGCAGCTCTCTAAAGCCATGTGCAGTGCTCCCGGATAGTGCCTGCTTTATTGCAAGTGCAAAGGATGCTGCAATTGTAAACCTTGTTCTGCTCTACAGGGCTTCCTGAAGGCATTGCAACAACACACTTGCAGAGTGCAGAAACCCAAACAACATGTGCCAGCCTTGTTGTCTAGATGGGACATGGGGATCTCAGCTCCAGGCAGGATCCTGGAGAAAGCAGTGCCCATAAGCCACCTCTTCAAATGCAAGCACCTCTTCCACCAATTCATGAGGCACTTAAACTAGGTAATAGATCACAGAACAGTTAGTACTTGAGTAACAAAAGCCATGTTGCTCCAACAGCTACCTTTACCTTCAGCTGGCAAAGGTTTGGGAGCAGAGGGGAGTCATCTGAATATTTAATGCCTTCTTCACATTTATACTTTACTTATAGAGAAGAATTTCTATCCAGAGCATTAATTTGTAAAAATGTAAGTCTCAGCACTGAAGATTTCCTCAGATGGCCCTTCAGCACTTCTGCTAGGATCAGGAGGCAGCAAGGGGCAGTTGCTCCCTCAGGGACAGGAAGGGAGGGAAGCAAGCCCAGTAACAGGGCTGGCAGGACAGGTGCCTTACCAGCCAGTCCCCTTCCCACAGCAAGAACTAGTGACTACTAAGGACTAGTTTCTCTACAAAAGTCAGTTTGGCATCCAGCAGAAAAGCAAGTGAACTGTCCAGAGACTTTGTGTATCTTTCTGTAATATAGATGGTACTGGTGAAAGCTCATTAGAATACCTCAGAACAGCACTGATTGAGAGATAATAGCGAAACACGCCAAGCTGTCTAACACACTGACTTGTTCTTATCTCCTGGTGAAGTGTGATTATTCTCTAAAAATTAAGTGAATATTGATGAAAGTTATTGATTGACAGCTCTGCAGATAGATATCCTGTGTCCACTCACAGAGCAGCCACTGTAAATAAAGGCATGACAAATATAATGTCAATGGATGCAGCAAGACAGTGACAATTCTCCCATGCTGTTAGGAAGAAACTGCTCTTCAGAGTGGTTTCATCTCCATACAGAGTGTAAACAATGCGGTTGCTTAGGTTTTAGTCACTCAATGCAATGAGATTGCATAACCTAACTATTTAAAAATCACTTTCAAAACCACTTAAAGTGTTCATACAAGGTGATCCTTTCAGGTCTCTCAGGGTAAGAAAGATTTCCATCCAGTTTGCATAATCTCCTTGTGCCCTTTCCCATTCCTGGTGTGGCAGCAGGTTCTGCAGAGCTTCTGACTATGCCTGTGAAGCATTTGTATACTTTATGATCAAAAGTACCCAAACCTGGTTATAATGAGAGGTGTACTGGGGGAGGAAGGGAGAGATAGAGAGAGAGAGAGAGAGAGAGAGCGCGCGCGCGCGAGAGAGAGAGAGAGAGAGAGAGAGATACACGAGTCACCTGGAGAACAGGACTTGCACCATTTCACGGAGGACAGTCATAACTCTCAAATCGTGTTAGCAGATCACAAAGTTGCCTAGAGTTGAAAAGCTCCATATTCCATCACCAAAGATCAGGAAAGTGAGATGGTCTGCAATATAACCCCTCACACAGTGGAATTGTGTCCCCTACTTGAATAATCAGGATGCTGGAAAGGTGCTGTTAATTCTTCAGAGTGATGCTAAACTGCAGTTTCTGCTACAAATTGATTTTCTAATGATACTGTAATTCACTTTGCAAATCAGTGTTTGACCTTGTGGATTTATACTTTCATCAGCTTGCATTCTTTTAGAGAGATTATTTTGTTAAGGTTCTGCATGGTACTATTAAAAAATAAATAGAATGGTGTTAAAAAATCCGAGCCATTATTGTCAGCTATTACTACTGAGAATGAGTACTTATCTGACTGTCTACATCTCCCTCTATTACCAAAACTAGGTAACAGTTAAGACCCATCAACTTTTCTTGGACTAAATGAATGCCTTTCAGCTCCTCAGTGAGAGCTCTGTGAACCCTGGGAAACACTCAGCCATTCTTCTCCTGCACACTTCAGAATGAGAGGGAAGAATGAAGTATTGGAAACATAAGGCCTGAATTTAAGACTTACAGTGTGATGTGCACTCAGGCATGCCCAAAATAGGGATCTTACTTGTGATCAGGTTGCTTATCTGAGGTCAGAAAAAAGATCTAAGAGCTGAGGACTTGTTTGGAAACACACAGCAAAGAAATTTAGGACATCAGTGGAGGTCAGGAAATTGAGGAACTCTTTTTTATTTTTTTCTTTTTTTGGCACCTGCTGACTTTTGAATGGCATCAGTATGGTGTAACAGTGAAACAATAAAGAGAATAAAAGATGAAAACCTAAATGGACTCCCAACATCAAGCTGTGCCATAAAAATCTGTCCACCGGTCCGTCTCAGATAACACTGCATCTGACATAATATTGATAAATGCCCTAAGACAAACCATTGTAGGAGTAGATTAACTGACTATCATTCATTTCAGAATGCATCCATCTACTTGTAAATGTCGGTTTTAAGGAAACAATCTTGTCTCCTACTTAATCTGCTCTCTTCTGAAAATCAGTGACTCAACTTTTCCCAGTTGTGGCTTCCCACAAAAGCTCACCGCTTACAGTCCCAGCTAGATCCACACCGCACCTTGCTCCATTTAGTAATGCAGAAAGGATAAGAGGGTCATGATCTGCAAACAGAAAACAGTTGACTTAAATATAGGAGGGGCTGCATACTCACATACTTGAATTCTCAAGACTAATTCATGAGGGACAGAGGCAACCTGTGCTCTCATTTATGTCCACTCTGTTAAACAAGTGGCGTCACTAAGTGTGCAAGTTCTCATTCCTGTCTAAAGAGAGGAATTTTTTCCTTCAACAGAGAAAAGAGCATGCTTCCCACAGGCTCTGGAGTTGGAGACACGAGTATGAGGAATTCCTCCCTGAACTCCTGAGTGCACAATTATATGTTGCATACTATGCATTTTCTCAGGGATGCCTGTATGTGGCTGATAACCCTGTTTAAACCAGAAGTATTATTATTTCATTCTACTAAATTTATTCTCATTTCTAATTATGATGGTGTATCTATCATCCCTAGCATGGTGCCTTTCCAGCATTATAAATACACCTCTTCTTCAATCTGCAAGAGTGCTGGATGGGTAGATCACATATTAAAAATTACATTCCCATTAGTAAAGGTTCCCTCTTTCCTTATACCTGGGACAGAGAGGTAAAAGAGTCATGCTGTCTGGTGTTTTGTCCTTTGGTTAGTGGCAGCTCTGCAAGGAGGGAATCTCTTCTTCCTAAAATACAAAGACACAGCAGGTGAGGCAAGAATATAGGCTAAAATCTTTTGAATGACAGGCTACAGGAGCAAGTACCAACTTTGTCACCAAGTAGTACTGCCAGGGTCCAAAAAGCCTATCTTCTCTTCTAATTTAGGTTAAATAACTGCTTCAGTTTAAAGAGATTTCCCACATACAAAGGGTTTCCCTCTGATCACCCCTCTCTGTCTCACAGGGGCTTCTCCCCATGAGGAGTACCTCCACATCTGGTGCAATACCAGCTTGAGATAAGTCTCACATCTGACATTGCTCGCCACCACCCATATTCCCATCACTACACTGTATGTCTCACCACTACACACAGAGCTGTGCTGGGAGCTAAGAGAAGTGCCCGGCTGCAAACAACCCTGCTGGAAGGGTTCACACTGCAGGGCCAGGCATGGCGCCATCCATGGGCATGGGAGAGGGGAAAGGGTTGTCACCGAGGAAACGTGCATGTCGCAGTGTGATTTTGCTTCTAAAGTGAAAAAAAGTCATTCAAGGTGACATAGTGAATAGATCTGATCATAGTCTTTATTTACTGTTACAGTTCTTTAAGTGCATGTTAAATACAAAGACAGACTCCCCAATAAAATACAGAGGAATGTAGGCTCACCCTACAGAGCACCCAGAGCCACTGGAGCTTGGGACTTTCCCAAAAAAACGTCTCCTCGCTTCAGGCCAGAGAGTTACATCCACGGCTTGTACACCAGTGAGTCAAGCCCCCATGGTTACCTGTCTGTCTTGAAGTCCCACCAGGGGCTGAGGTGAAGTGTTAAAGCTGGGTCTGACTGTATCACCTCCTGCCAAAAGCAGTAGGGAAACATGCTGTCTCAGGACTCTCAAGGTCAAAGACAGAGGCCTGATCTGTGCTGCAGAAACTATATACATTTCAGTACAATTAAGAAGCTGATATACCATGTCTCACAGGTGCCTGCTGTCTATTAGTGATGGACAGAAATAGAGGTAATGTCGCCACACAGGAGTCATCAATTAGCTTTTTAAGACACGCTTAATAGCAACATTTTCAGGGAGAGCACAACCTGTCAAATTACAGCCTAACTTCTCTACACACGGTTCATAAATTAGTATTTTACATAGAGAAAATATAAGCAGCTTCAGCCATGCTATGAATATTATAAGCTATGCTTTTATGTTGCTGTGAAACTATTGCTATTATTTCCAGATGGTTATTTAGTTGTATTTAATTTCTGTCACCTAGAACAGTTTGAGTTTTTGCCAGGGTTTCCAAACATTTATCAAATTTCCTTTAATCTTCCTGCTGCTGGGTTTAGTAAGAAGGCAAAAGTATCATATTTCCCACTGAATGGAAAGGGCAGACCAAAGATACACAGCTGCCCAGAATGATAGACTGAGTTGATAGTGGAGACAAAATTAGAAATAGGGAGAAAACTGGAAACTCCAGTACTCCACTAAATGTTCTTCATGGGGAAGTGTCCTCTTCACAAATGGCATTGTTGAGAATCAGAGTCAGGACTAATCCAGGCTGTGTTCCCACATGGGAACAGCCCAAAGCATGCTCAACTCAGTGCAAAGTCTCCCAGTGATGGGTATGAAATGAAATTAATTGGGTTGGGAAAACACAGAGAAAATAAGAAAGTGGAAGAGACAGGGCTCAAAGGAAATTTAATGAATAAAGTACAAGATGTGGCTTGTCTTCCGCTGTTTTGACCAGCTGATATCATGCCATCTCAGTTTTCATATCCAGTTACCCATGGAAGGATAAGCCTGGAGAGGGCATCTAGGAGAAAGTAGGCTTTTTCTCTTTTTACCAAATAAAACACCATCAGCAACAAAAGCCAAAACCAATCTTAGTTAGACAGAGGACTTCTATAAGAGAACCTTAAAAGCATGCACAGTTTGAAGCCTTTGCCTCTGCATATTTAGATGCTGTTATATATTGTTGCTTGTGTAATAAAATGAGAGCACATCCCTCACAAGTGCTTGGACTACCTCAGCTAAAAGACCTTTACAACATCTGAGCTCTGGATCTGCAGCAGCTTGGCCAGACTTGGTGACGTTATAGGGTACCTCCAGGAGGAAGAGGAGTTTTATCCTCTACTTCGAGAGAAGGCTCTGAGCATGTCTTGCGAACCACATTTGACATTTAATCTATCCTACAGGGAAAGGGGAGCTTCTGACACAGTTTCCTATCCGCTTCCACTCTTTTTCCTCCCCGTCTAGGTGGAAGGAGTGTGGATGTGTCAGCAGAGTGCAGACCATTAGCTAGCAGGGGCAGTCAGGGAGGTAAGTTAAGATCACTGAGCCACTCTTTGCCACCAATAACCTCTTTGCAGTATGGTTAATGGCGGGGATTCTCAGAGGGAGCAAGTTTTTCACCAAGGTATCATAGCAATCTCTTTCTCTGAGCATTCATATAATCTGCACCCCTGCTCTCTCCGTGTAGCATTTAGGCACCTCTGTCCAAGAACAAAGCCACTCCCCAGGGTCAAGCTCAGCCTCTGTGAAAATACTCATCCTGTTCCTCTGGGGTGGGGCTGCCCAGAGCAACATGATGCTGTGAGCGGTTTGCTGGTGATCACCCAGCATATGGGCCTGTGGTGGGTTAGCCCTTGGCTCGGGGCCAAGCCCCCCACACCCGCTCACACAATTCCCACCCCCCTCCAC
>NW_010131002.1:11612-48112 GCF_000699245.1 Pterocles gutturalis
TGGCCGCAGCTAACGATCCCCCCGGAGAGGGAGGATCCCGAAACTCACGGAACGGAGATAACGATTTGAGCGTCCCAGGCGGGGGGGGGGCGGGGGGAAGGCCCCAGGAGAGTGATGCAGAGCCAGGAGAGAGCACCGAAACCAAAGCGTAGCGAAGGCAAAAGAGAGCACTCTTCCGGGTGTTCTTACCTATATACTGGGCATGATGTGCATGATATGGAATAAATCATTGGCTATTCTGAGTTTCAGTCTTAACATAAGGGCAAATCCTATGCTAGGAACCAGCTGTGCCTCTTTGCTCGTCTGCTGACCTTGGCAGCAGAACAACATATAGTTCTTATCAGCTTCTGTCCTGAGCCTAAATCCAAAACACAGCCTCTTGCTAGCTATTTATGAAGAAGAGGGAGAGAAAAGAAAAAAAATTAACAGAGTTAACTTTAAGTTAACTTTAACCCACGACAAGGCCTGGCACCTCTCCCCTGTACTGCCATACAGTGTGGACTTACATCCCTCAGGCTTTCCAAATAATGAAGGTAGCTGCAGTCTCAGATCCTCCTGTGGGAGCTGCCAACATGGAAAAGGATTTTTTGAGAAGTGGAAAATCTCAGGGAAATCTCTTATGCGGAAAGTTAATAGGTAGATACTCTCAAAGCAGTTTGGAGAACCTGGCACCTCTCCCCTGTACTGCCATACAGTGTGGACTTACATCCCTCAGGCTTTCCAAATAATGAAGGTAGCTGCAGTCTCAGATCCTCCTGTGGGAGCTGCCAACATGGAAAAGGATTTTTTGAGAAGTGGAAAATCTCAGGGAAATCTCTTATGCGGAAAGTTAATAGGTAGATACTCTCAAAGCAGTTTGGAGAAATAGTCACACATATTTCATTTTAATAAGTGGAAAATATGTGGTCAGACTACCAGATTTGTGAGCCTCTTTTGTGCATTAAGCAGCTATATAGAGATGACAAAATTGTGTGGGGTTTCTGTCTCAAAGATAAGGGGCCCACCTCTGGTTAAGCTGTGCTGTTTGTGGCCTAAACCGTATATTAATTGGCTTTTTTAACTATGCAACTACAAGCACATTCTTCGCACCTTTCTAAGCCGGAATGGGTTCTCTGGACCAAAGGCTGTACATAATTTCACTAGCAGGAGAAGCCTTGTTAATAATTCATGAGTAGCACTTGCAGATTGAAGCCCTCAAGCACTTTTACTGTTGTTGTGAAGAAAGGATAAAAGGGTTTGCTCTGTAAAGGTGTGTAATTTATATGAAAAAACATAAACCTTTGAAAAGACTTTGTTGGCTTGTTCATAAGAGTACAGTGAAGTTAACTTAATCATCTGCTCTAAAGTTCAGAGAGCTCAATGTGCAGGCTTCTGAAACCCAGGAATAAAGCCAACTTGGCCCAAACAGTGTTTCATTTGTCTCGATTGTTTAGAATGCTGACGTTCCTTAGTTGCCTGTTAGATTTCACATCTTCATATGAGTGCAATGTGCATTCCCTAGCTTAGCTTCTTTCTATGGTTGGATCAGATTGGCATGTTGGAGTGTGAAGTCAGGTGCATACTGCAATGAAAAAACATTTTTAATCAATTAACAGAAGTCCCCTGCTGACAGCAGTGCAATCACTCAGCTAGTATGATAAAGATGCCTCATCAGAGGCAATTATGAAGAGATTATTTCCTTTAGGAATTGACTTTACCTTGCCTGACAATAGCACTGGGAGTAGGTTTGCTTAGAAGGGTATTCTCCCAGAGCAGACATTAATCAATGTTTGGTTTCCCAGAAGTTGCTTATTCTTCATTAAAAATTCCACTTCCTTGATTCTTCCTCTGTTCCCCTGTTGTAGTGGTTTTGAACCTTGGCTAATAATAATAATAGTAATATATACAAATATACACGAGTGATACACAGTGCAACTGCTCACCACCTGATGACCAAGGCTCAACTTGTTCCTGGCTAATGATCCTGGAGCAGGAAGAGTCCCAAAACCACAATCCCGGAAAAGAGATAAGAGCCCGACTGTCCAAGAGACAAAGAGCTGACTGAGAGAGAGACAACCCTGAGAGAGGGGCGACCCAGAGAGAGAGAGAGCACAAGCGTGAGTGAGCACTTCCAGACAAACCTTCATTTATATACTGAGCATGACATGCATGATACGGAATACACCATTGGCCAATTTGAGTCTCAATCCTAAACCTAAAGTCAAATACTAGGCTGGGAATTGGGGCTGTGCTCCCTCCCAGCTTTTCTTGCCCCTGCAGACACTGGCACAGCAGAGAAGCTGAAAAGTCCTTGACTGTCCTGGCAGCAGCTATAAACATCAGTATGTTACCAGCCTTCTTCTCAGCACAAATCGAAAACACAGCCTCTCACTAGCTACTAAGAAGAAAGTTAACTCTGTCCCAGCTGAAACCAGGATGCCTGTGAAAGGGTATTTATTAGCATAAATCAGAAACATGAATCTGGGATACCATATGTCAGACAAACTCACCCCAGGAGCCAAGTTAGGGTAGACGTATTTTTATTCTTTGGCCTATGTAGTGCCAGGCTGTGGAAACTAATAAAACAGACCACACATTCACGCGTGTTGCTCCAGCCAAGAAAATCTGATAAACCTGCATTGTAAAAATGGAAATAGAAGAGCAGCTCCCCCCACCCACCAGTGCCCAGCCTTTAGAGGCAATGACCTGGAGCTAAAATGGTGTGGCTGCTCCCCTTCCCTCCTGTGCCTGACCTCCTGGCTCTCTGTTCACCAATTCATTCCCTTTGCTCCTCAGAGGGCAGCTCCTCTCTCTTACCCCCTGCTCCTCTCTATGTCAGAGGGAGTAGATACTGCTTCCACCCTTGCCCCTGCCATCTGGAGCAGCATCCCTATTGCTCTGCACCTAACTGAATTTGAAGAGAAGCAGGGAGCTGGTCTCAGGAAGAGAAATTTCCTGACCCTACCTTATGACTCCTCCAAACAAGGCGTCTGCTGGGAGAATTAAACACCTCCTGAAGCTCTGCTCCCTTTTGCTTCCACAAGTTCAACACTTGCCTGCTATTTAACCTGTGGCCCACCAGATCTTGAAATTATACCTTTCTCCTATAGCTGACTTTCTAGGGTAGTCCCTTCCATGACAGAAACATTCCACCCTTGGCCCAAGTCCCAATCCTGTGTCTTCTGAACAATGAAATCTGTTTTTTCCTATGTGGAAGGATCACATAGCCCCCAGCTCCCCTCTCACTCTCCAAATGTGTAACACAACAGCCAGCAAAATGAGTTCCCAACAACCTGGGGGAAAAACAGGAGCTGAACATTAACAGCCCTCCGCACGAGGGGTCCAGGGCAGAGAGTGTCAAAACCTAATGGTTTGGCTTCCTATTGCACGGGGTAGGCCATGCTGATGGATAACCTGTTTTATGGCTAGTGAAATATGGCAGCAAGCAATTTCCAATCATCACTCAAGGAAAGCATGAAAAACTTTAAATTGACATGCAGTCCAGATGCACTTACAGGTATCAAGGCTCTGGCAACATCACAATATTAGGTATTTATTCTTATATAAATCCTAATATTAGACAGACACAAATTTGAATCAAGCTTGACCCAAGCCAAGAATAATTCCATGGAGGGAAAGAATGACAAGGCACTAATTTAAGTTCACAGAAGCTCACAGATAGAGAAGGAAATCTCAAGAATTTACGATGATCATTCCCCTTCGACAACCTGTTTTTTAGACCTTTGAGGAAACTTGAACCTGAAATGGAGGTTACCAGAACCCCAACAAGAGTCTTGGACAGGGGAGGAAGAAGCCAGGGAGCAGGATTGCATGGCATAAATCATGGCTTGAAGCCATACAGTAAGCCACCTGCAGCTGGCTAGGCCACAACAGTGATCTTATACTTGACAATTGGAGCAATTTGTGGGACAACTAGAAGCTGAGAGCAACAGGTTACCATAAATTTTCCAAAGCATCTCAATATAAGGGTCTTGAGATACATGGATGTAAAGGGCCATGCTGCTGGCCATGTGTCCCAGCAAGAGCCAAAGGGCTGCCAGGCAGTGGGACTGGCAGTGCAGCCCATCACTTATGGGACAGGCTTCTCAGACCGCTCCGTGCTGAAGCAGTCCTACCCTGAGCAGCTTCCTAGAAAGCTGTGCGCTGATAGAGAGCACTAACAAGGTGCAAAATTTCATTTTGCTCTGAAATCTGCAACCAAATGACAAGACTCCCTAAGAAATGGCCACTGACCAAGTGGTAAAATAAATGAGGCCAGTGTCAGGAATAAATCCAAAAAGCCGGACAACACCAGAGCTGATCTAATGTCAGAAATAATATTTTAACACAGACCAAGCCTGACACGTAAGTAGCTGTGTCAGTGAAGGGAGAATACTGAATTAGTCCCATCTGAGCTTCTGGCTGTGCTTTCTTTGCACCAGTTGCCTCTGATTCAGTGCAAACCCAGTGCCGGTAACCACTATGTAAATGGTGGAATTTCCCCCAAATCCTCTGTGCTCCTGCCTGTTCAGCGCCATCACCAGTTTACCTGTCATGGGGCTCTCCAGAGGGCCATCCATGAGTCTAGGAACTTGCCCATGGAGGCACAGAATGGGCAATATGTCTTATCCCTACCCCAGATATCTCATGTAATCCTCCAGAATGAATGTGCCGTTGGAGCTGCCTTAGTTTTCCCTAGTTCACCCCTGTGCTGCAGAAGCTTCATGGGGTGATTTGCTGGAGTCTTTCCTTGGGGATGGAGACGAAGCCGCATGGTTCTGGAGTCAGGATAGAGTCACAGCTTCTACGCAGACCCTGCTGGGGCTCTAATGGATGACTGGCAGTCTGCAGAACATGGGGGACCAACATCTGCCACAGGAAGGAGGAAGCACAAAGCAAATGAGCTGAGAGTATTGCAAAGGAAGCGTCTCTTCCACCCAAGGGCTGAGCGGTGCTCTAACTGCTGTTAGAAACTGCCTGGAAGCGTAGATGTTAATGTTATGCCAGATCCAGTGCAGAAGCAGAAAGATTCATTCCATTTCATTATGAAATGATACCAAGCACCATAAAGTGTCAGCTTTCAAGTTCATAATTTATAAATTGTGTAAATAGCCCATATCCTGAGCTCCTCTCCAGCCACTTATTTATTCTTCCCCCATGAAAAATTAATGAGTCTATAAAATAGCTTGTAAATTTAGAGCAGTCATGTTTTTAAAAAAGAAAAAAAAAAATCAACAGTGCAACAGAGACCCTGAAGCTGGCTGCAGCCACTGCTGTTAATCACTGGTCTTAGGTTTGCTACTATGCTACAGCAAAGTACCTCCTGAAAAAAACCTGTGCTAGAGATCAGATAAAGCACTGGTCATTAGGCTGTCCCAGTACAGCAATCCCCACTTTCAAAAGCCTGGCAGACTGCTTCCTTCATGGGGTGCTTGAGGACTTAATGCTTTATCCAAAGTATCAGGAGAAGAATTAGCAAGACAGTTTTTATAATCAAATTTTCTAAGTGGAAAACTCACCCCAGGCAAAACTTTTGGTCTGCGGGAAGGAAAACAAGCAGAACCAGATCAGCTAGCTCTGTATTTCCACTAAGACAATTCCTTAAGGGACTTTTTGCTATTTTGTGACCTTTTGGGGCTTGCCTCTGGACAAAAAGCTCCATTGGTCATTTTGCAAGGCCATCTGCAACTTAGCAATGACCTGTATTCCTGCCCATTGGGGTACACACATTTACCTATGTAAACATAGCCTATGTAAAGATCAGAGAGGAGTAGAAGGCCATCAGAGGGGTGCAGGAGACAGATAGGCTGAGGAACAGACAGGGACAGGCACAATACTGGGGTGCTGGGGTCATGAAGGAGCACAACAGAGGAGTGCAGAGAACCACCTACAGGCTGGTCCGGAGGTACCCACACAGGTGCGAAGGCAGCTTTCCATGCAGTTGAAGACATGCTGCCATCTACCTCCATGCTCTTCTACCATCTTTGGGGACTTTGCTCAACATCCAAATAAATGCCCATGAAGGCTATTCAAAACCAAAGACATTTCTACACAAGAACTCTTTATCAAAATGCATTTCTGCTTGCTGGTCTGTGCTCGAGGCTGGAAAAGGAGATAGAATTTCATGGCTGCTACGGCATCACAGCAGGGGATGTTTTGTATCACAAGGGAGGGTGGTATCAAGAGATGTAAGATGGCTGTAGGTTGAGCTCCATGATTTTCTGTCCACTTTTGTACTTATGCTTAACATTTGGAGATATTTACTCAATATTTTTGGCCAAAAATTGTTTCACAGAAATAAACTCTTACTGTTAAGCTCCCTCATGAAATAGACAGCTTTTTTTAATTGAAGAGAGAAAACCACATTAGAGTAAACAAGGTAAACAAACCACAGGGATTACTTTTCCCCTTCTGTATACATATGGATGAGGATGTTCTGTATTCCTTCTTCTATACAGCCTAACTCTATCACAAACAGTAGGTCGCTGTGATGATTTATGACAAAAGTGGCAGATTTTATTAGATGTAATGTTAACTTATTCATTAAATTCCTACAATCAAACATTAAAATGGATACTGTTCCTCTGGAGACAAGACGGAGACACGAACACAATAAGTTTATGTCTGTTGCATGTAACATATTTGTAATTGAGCAGAAAGTCTGATCCCAAATGCTTAGACATATAAGGCTAGGACAGCAAATGTGATTGGATTTCTTATAATCTAATAATTTTGCTCCATATGCGGCCCCCAATCTGTTTAGGATTGTTAAAATTCCTAGGTATTGCAGTGCCTTCCCCAGAGAATGCTCAAAGAGCTATGGACAGACTGGACCAGATGGGATGCCAGTGACTCCAGCCAGCAAAGGCAGAAAAGAGGACAGTGGTTAACTCCTTCTCTGCCAGCCACCACAGAGGAGGTCCGGACAGGAAAATTAATGCAGGCTGCTTTCCTGTACTGCAAAAGGCAGCTTATAGTTTAAAGTTCCTGTGAGCAAACTGTTGCAGCCCGCGGGGACAAAGCAAGCAAGGACCAATAATCACATCCTTCTGAAAAATTGTTCAGCACCGTAGGTGGAAATTTTGGTTGCTTGTAAATTCCCAGAAGCCCACAAAGAGAAGTGAAATGCTGTAAATGAAACGAGCACCTACAAGATGAAAGGCCTCTTGGTCAGGTCAGCGCTGTTTTTAGACAGCCTGTGGAGTAGCACGGGATCAGAGAGCCTCCCTCCAGAGGACTGAAATTCAGCATGCTTGTGCTTGATTTAAGAGCAAGAGTCTGGTTGCTCAGCATTCCCTGCCCCTCACTAACTTGTCACTGAAAGGAGTTAAACCGGCACTTGAGAACCTCCGCCATAAGAAACACTTGGATGCTCCTTGTCTGCCAGGGTGGATTAGTTCTATTTATACAAGTTTAATCCTTTGGTATATAAAGCATGTGACACTGTAGCTAAAAACAAAATACAGGATTACCCTATTAAAATGGTGCACTGATTACAGGCATTGCCACTTCTTTCCTTCCAGTGACTTTCTTAACTGAGATAACCATCAGCTTTTAGGCAAGCTGAAAACCTTATTATTCCGTACCTGCCCAAACTGTTATGCTGCTTTGATGGTTTGAAGGGAATTTTGTAGGTGTTTTCTAAGGCATTATTTAACAGGACTTAACCTAAAATCCTGAAAGCCTAGTGGTATGGTTAAAGGAAAAGGAAATGAGAATAGCAGCTCAGGACCTTCAATATGTTTTCCTCCTTAATTCATAAAGAAGCTGTTAGTGTAATACTGACTTCTGGCTGAGGACTTGAAGATTTTTCTGTTGCACTGAATTTACACTTGTGGAGGAAAAGAATTCTGTCATAAAATCCAGGAATTTTCCATGAATTTGGATATAGTAGCCTCAGAAGCAGTCTCTCACATCCTGCGAGATCAGAGCTTTGCACAAGAAAACTCCCCTACATCACATCTGTTATTTCTCAGACACCGCTAATTACAATAATTCTTAAAAATATGGAATACAAAATATTGAGGGATAATCATGTGTCCATAATCTTTAGATTATTGCTTACTAAAAGACCCTTCAAGGCTATCTTTAGTTTCAACAGCATCAGAAAAGTGTAAAGGTGACAGCATCTTACGCTGGAAAGGGACTGCTAAGCAAAAAACCAAACTCGTTAATTTTAGTAGATACAGCAATTATCACTAGATAATTCCCTGGAGAACTTTTCAACATAGATATGCCATAATGGGGGCTATGGATCCAAAATGTAGAAAGCCACTGGCTCTCTACCCTAAGAGCCAGGACAACCTGACAGCTTCCAAAACAACCTAGTCTTATACTCTCACCTGGGTACATGCTGCAGGAAAATCCCAAGTCGTCTTTTGACTTACAAGCAATTCCCTGTATCTCCTCCTTATTAATGCCTCTGAATAGGAACAGACTAGGGCTTTTCTTATCAGACAGTCCTTTGAGTACTTATGCATTGCCAGGGTTTGACAGAACCTGGAAGAAATAGAAGCAGCTGCCCCAATACGGTACCGTTGATAGGTTTTAAGTGCCAGACTTTTGCTTAGGCTCATCTTTCACAGCTTCAAAGGAAAGCGTGATTCTTTCTGGAGACCAGCTGTGCCTAAGATTATATTTGTTGAGCAATAATACTAACATGAAGTATGTTAACTTCTTAAGGATATACTAGCTCCAGTAGCCATCAAGCAGTGATTCTGAAAATCCCTCCACTTGAGAGGGGATTTTTACAGAAGTTTGCACCCCCCCTTTCCATACCTGTAAGGACAAGTCAGAAGTTAGATTCTTTTGCCAAGATGAATAGATTGTAAATTGCAGCCATGGAAGATGCAAAATGTATTTGGATGCTATAATTCCCCCAGCAGATCTGATATGTAAGACATTAGAAAATGCCAGACATCCATAACTACTTTCACTCAGGGCTATGAATACAGTTTACAAATGCTAATTAGTTAAGAAGGCATTTTTCAGGCAGATAGGTAGATGGGAGCCAAAGACTAACTATTTCAACTCAGTTTTTCTTAGGGTATGTGTGTGTGTAAAAGACAGAACAGGAGAATATGAAATGTCTCATAACTGAAAGATTAGATTTCTGTTTCTCCATGGATTTTTAATGTGCTTACAGAGTTTCATGAAACAGAACTCCCTGGGCAGGGCTGGGGCAAGTTGACTGTGTTTGGGTAATGCCCTGGGTTACAGCCAGGGCCTGGGCAGCGGATGGGATGACCATGTGGTCCTGTCACCACTCTCCCATGCATCGTACTAGCAGGGTGGGATTTGAGCTCTCTTGGTCCTTCACATGGATACTACTTCCTGATGAAGGTGACCTGACCATCCCAAAGACAGGATGCTGGGCTGGGGAATTGTCTCATCAGAAATACATGTGGCCAGGTTTTTCCATCCCCTCTGCCAAATATGAAGCAGTGCTGCATGGCTGTCAGAGGTGTGCTGCATGGGGTGGGCTGGTGCATGCTGCACAGCTCTCTGAGCATCCTTTTGAAAGGGATGCTGCGAAAGAGCAACCAAATGCTGCGGGCAGGGAATGCTGTGCGACAGTCTGCTATCAGGACTGTAGGATGCTTCTCTGGCTTGCAGGATCCTTCACCTGAATTTGGGAGCTGGGACTACAGTTCCAAGAAGTACGTATCTGAAGTGGTTTTGAGAGCTTGAAGCGAGATCCCTGATGGTCTGACTCTGTGCTACAATTTCAACAGAACTCCTTTGTTTTTACTATTACTGATCTTTTAGCAGAGCTACTACATAACAGAGTATAAATCAAGTCTCTGGTGCCACAGGTGGTAATCTCTTGCATTTGTGAAAGGTGTTGATGGCCAGCAGGGTTGGGATGGAAGCAGGATCTCTTGAACAGCCCTCGTGGAGTCTTCTGCTGAGGTGCAGCACAACCTGCTCATTACAGACTACATTTTTCTAGTGAGAAGTCTATTGTATCAATTTTATGCCAAATCAAACGTTTGATTTATCCCTGTTGTAACTCCACTGAGTTCAGTCAAGCTATACAAGTAATGAATTTAGCTCTTAAATTTCTCTATAGCGAATACTATTTTTCCCTTTGATAATGCTTCAGTGAACTTCTAAATCTCCAAACATGCATCCTGCTCCACACACATATGGGAAGTATGCGAGAAGTTGTTGTGAGAGGAATTGGACTACTTCCATACGTAAACCATCTTGTCAGCCTCTTTCACCTGACAGCCTTGCTCATATTATTCAACAGGAGACAGAGCACTCCATCAAGCATTGGGCTTAACACAGCTGAAATGATAGCCAATGGAAAGACTCACACAGACTTCCCTGGAAGCTGAATTGTGCCCTGGATATTCACTTGTCTTGATGGCAGTAGGAAGGTTCAGGGAGGATGAGACTGAGTCCATCCCTTCTGTGACAAACATGCCTACTGTGTCTCTATTGACCAGGGATTTTACCAGACATGAGTGTGTTCCTGAGCTCTGCCTGAAGATCTTCCTATGTAACAGAAGTGGTTACCTCCTTACAATCCTCCCTTCTTACTTCTGTCCATGAGACCC
This sequence comes from Pterocles gutturalis, assembly GCF_000699245.1. Classification (NCBI taxonomy): domain Eukaryota; kingdom Metazoa; phylum Chordata; class Aves; order Pterocliformes; family Pteroclidae; genus Pterocles; species Pterocles gutturalis. Next base: position 22,157 of record NW_010131002.1, read on the forward strand.
TCCAAATCTCAGCAAAAACACACTGTAGTCCCTACACTTATATTATGCCCAGTATATTTTCTCTCATGGCCCATTTTCAGTGCACATGTTTTTAATACACCTCACTTGACCTTCATGTCCCTCCTCCAGGTCTGCTCTTGGAACTCATTGGACTTTGCAGCACCTTTTTCTCATGCTTCTCTTTCTTTAGGGGAAAGGTTTGATTCTGGCTAGGTGCTTATTATTTTCATTTTTTCCCACATCTGTTACCCAGACATTACATGTTCTCGATTTTGCACCAGAATGACAATTTGTCTGAAAAATCCTATTTGCTACTTACCTTATGTTTGCTAATTGTCTAACACACATCTTACAATGTCCTTTCCTAGCTCAATAGTGCCAATACTTTGATCATACCGTACCTGTATCAAGGCTCCCACACAGTCCCCTTCTTAAAAGCCCAGTTGCTCAGCAAATCTTTCCTGCAAATAAACTTTTAGCAAACCTTTGATGAACAACATCATAATTATTTCTGACATCTTCTGCAGTGAGAATAAACACGGAATTATTTCTTTCCATTGCATCAGTTGATAAGCAAATTTACATTTTCGTAAGGATCTGCTACACAGAATCTGTTGAAGCCTCTTTTTACTTCTCTTTCACTTGTCCCTCTGCTTAGCAAACTTTTAGTCTTGCAAAGGCTTAAATAATACATCTTAAAATCCAGGGTGACAATGGTAAAGGCTTACTGCAAGTCACTTCAAACACTGAACAAGAGACTTTAATTTAAATAAATAAAAGGCTTAGTCTCCCTACTATACAGAGTATAGTCTTTGCTCCCTGCAAAGTGCCTGCCTAGAAGCTCATGCAGGTTTCTGGGGCTTGCCTTTCTGAGCAGGCTTGAAGGAGGCGAGTAAACATCCCCACAAGGACAACCCCAGGGCTCCTTTCCTGATATCTTGGGCTAAGAGGACAAGAAAGCAGCACAGAAATCCCGGCCGTACCTGGCTCTGGCTCAGCAGGAGCAGGACCTTTCAGGATCATGGCTTTGCTACAACTGCTTTGTAGCCCCAACTGCCTGAGTGATTGTTTGCGCTTGCTGTAAACCATTTCCCATGTGCGCTTTTCCTGCCTGCTCCCTCACACACAATACTTTCACACCAGAAATATTCCCCCAGCCCATACACTTTTGGGGTTTCATTCTTACACAGCCTTTGCAAGCCAAGAAATCTGCTCAGCTCTATTCAGTAGATTCCTGACAGTCTTTAAAGTATTGCTAATTCCAGTCTGCTTGAAAAAAAAGGCAGAACATTGCCTCGCTAACAGCTTTTCTGCCTTCCCTTCTGTGAGCTGGTCAGCACCTGTTGAGCCACAAAAAACACATCAGAAACACATGGCACACCTGAAACTATCTGAAACTTCTGCAGTGCTGCAGGCAAGGAGATTGCATGGTCCATGGAAGAGCCATCAGGCTTCTCATGCAAAACTAGTTTTCCGGAGGAGATCGGTGTGCCCCTGGCTGGCTTATACTAAGGGCTAAAAAGGGTTAACAGTGTTTGCTCTCCCCATCTCACCCCCTCCTACTCACTGTGCATTTCTGTCGAAGACCTGCTGTCCGGCCAGCCACCACTGGGATTAGGCTGCTCTAGCAGTCTGGCTGACGTCTCAGTGCAGGAATAAAGTCCTGCTGTCTGGAGGCAGCACACTCGAATGCGCTTCGCAGCCCTCCAGAAGGAACTCTGGAACTGCAAGAGCAACAATCAGAACTTTGAAGATTTCAAAATTATGCAAGCTTAAAATAACCTTTGAAACCACCCAATTTAAGAAAAATACCAAAACTATTTTTTTTTCTTTTATCTTCTTGAAAGATTGCAAGCATTTTAGTTACTATGTCTGTTCAGGAGCCATATGGAAAAGTCAGTTCTGTCCTGTTAAACTGGTTGCACAGTTTTAGTTTTCATTTGTCTACAGAGATCTGAAAAGTCTATGTTGTTTTATTTTATGCTTTTTCAGCAAAGAAAACAAGTGGTCTGGGGATCATCTGGCCACGAACACAATAGGTAAGAAGAGTATTTTTTTGTGTAACATATTTCCACAAGTCTGAGAGTATACTGTTTGTGTAATTGAGTGAGATCAGCCTTTAGGATGATGTTCTCTTTGGGATAAACTGTTTATAGGTTGGTTGGTTGCTTGGTTTGTTTGTTTTCCTGGACAAGAAAAGCTGACCTACCATGGTATCAGTGAGGTTTGCAAGATCCTGTATTTTAAGCAGCAGAAAGACTTGTTTGTTTTTTTTTTTTTCTCCTTAACTCTCAAAGGTAAAATGAAATATTTGGGGTTATATTTTGAATCTGTAAGCTATAGTTAGACAACAAGAATAACAAAGTGGCAAAGAAGTGACTCAGAGTCATAAGGAAAGCTCTGTTATAAGAACATCAAAAACAGAATTGATATAATAATCTTAACTATTCTTCCAGCTTGTTCAGATGGTTGTTAAATCTTACATTTAGCCACATGCTAAAAATATTACAAAGAGGAGAGAATATCCTAACTTTATTAGGATGTTAAGTAGGACATTCGGATGACCTGGTAGCAATAACTTCAGCAATAATCTCACTGATACCAAAGATGTGTGTTACTTCAAGAGTTACAGGTGAAAACAAACTTTGTACATAAAAATGTATGGATGTATTCAATACTATGTTTAAATGTGCATGCTTTAAATGGATTTATAAAGAAACTGATCCTTTTATAAAGTCACTAATTGTAACGGACAGCAGGTTTGCTGAATTGTAGATATTTTGTCTGCCTAAGATCTTCTGCACATTTGCAGGCACGATGAGGAAAGGGCTGATCTCAGAAATTAGTAAAAATCACAAAGGATGGAGCCTTTGTCTTTTATAGTCTTTTCTGTCATGAGCCAATAATGAGATTTAACCAAGATCTTTACTCCTTGCTGATTGTAAGATACGAGCTGCTTTTTGCTCAAAAAAAAAGCATCTTGCTCGCAGAGCTCCCTCTGCTTTCCAAATCCCTGAGCTACATCTGGCACCTGTATTAAAGGTCTGTGCCCTTCTTCTCCCTTCTATGCCCTTTCCTCTCTTTCTGAAGCTGGATGTGTCAGACAAAGGTTGCAAGGATAATCTATAACTTCACGTAGCAGTATGCTATCAATATTTTTTGTCCTAACTGGAGTCTATCTGTGTAGCTCTGTGAAACATACACAGCATAGTTTAAATAATGTCAGCATTTGCAGAGATTTTTTGGACTGTTTGTGTACTTTTCATGCTAATAATAAAGCCTCCTGGTAAAAGGAAAGGGCATATATGATCTTTGAAAATCTCTTGTAAGAGTGAATACAATAGAGCTGATATACAGTTTCAGTGAGCAACAAATACTGAGAAAGACTGGAAGTGATACAGGTGTAAAAGGGATGGGCAATACAAAAATCTCAGAATGATTATCCAGCTGCCCTACAGTAATAAAGCCTTCCTCCAAATGAGATATACAAAATGCTTAAAATCTCCTCTAAGTGTCAGTTTAGGGATTCTTGCCCAGGATCCTCCACTTTTCATCAAACAGTAGCTCACAATGCTCTGAATATGTTGTTCTGATCCTCTTCTCTACACGTACCTACAGTTGCAATAGAGGAAATAAAAATTAAATTATCTCAAACAAAAGAGCAGAGGCATTGTCTGGGATGCAATGACCTCCTGGGAGTTTGAAAGTGACAGTTCCATTACAAATAACCCAGCCTTGAAATTTAGCAAAATGAGCACTATAAACTAGGAAAAATATTTTAAATGTAATCCTCCACTCATTTTGTCAGCAGTGAAAGCTGGGGTATTTTTTATAACTATCTTGTGATACTGCACTTGTGCTACATTGACTATATTTTTCTATAATAAAAGACTTCCTAGCAGCTTCTGCCATTAAATCTTTGCAGAGAGATCCTCTGAGAAATATTTCTTTGTGAACTTTGTGCAATTTAGCAAAATGGAGAATGGCACTGTTTGAATGTCTGGGTGGCTGTCATTATGATAGATATCAGGAAAGGCACAGAAAGAGAGGGTCACTGACTATTTTCTCCCCCCAAGACAGCAGTTTCTGTTCACTTCTGTCATCTCACTTTACAGTACTGAAGATGTTCTGGTTTTATCTGCCTGTCCACCTTCTCATGGAGGCTTGGTTGTGTCGTTCCATAAAAGTACCCACCACCAGCTCCCAACAGAGCTTCAAAACTGATCTCTTAAATTTCTACCACTCCCTGATACTTGCTGATGGTAAGGAAACAACAATTCACCTGCTGAAGGATATACCTAAGAGGTAAGAGCGAATCAGTCACTCTTCTTCTCAGATACTTCCCTATGACACTGGGAGCTGCCCGCTACCAGTACAAGCCAAGAAATGCTATGCACCTACAGAGCTCTATCATTGTCCACTGAATTTCCAGAGAAATGCCCCATAGCTGCCAAGCTCAAGTGTCATTACATTGCCCAGAATCTGGAACAAGCCTCCGAGATAAAGTTTAGATTAGCGTATGCATTTCAGGCAGCTTTCTGCGGTGTTTGGCAGAGCAGAGGCAGAGCTGGTACAGAACAGGTGATAGCAACCAGTTGTGTCACATAAACCACCTAGCTTCAGAACTGCAGAGACACATCACCTGCCCTACCTTCACTGTAAAATACACGAATTTTACCTAGCAAATTAACTATTAAAAAAAAAATCAATAGAATATCTGCATACACTTCTTATCAGAAAAACGTCTGCCGGTGTCCGGCCTGAGGAAGTGTTTTTGCTGAATGGCACTAAAACTTGCTAAGATCAAAAGTGCTTTGCATGTGGAAATTCCACAGATTCTTAACTTCCCCAAAATATCTCCATACTTTTCTGACATATCTAGACAGGTAGGTGATCTAGATATTATGACTGGCACTGCATCTTAGGTAGCAAAGACCTATCTACTTGTTGGGGAAGAGACTCCACTTTGGAGAGTGACCAACATATACAGATTGAGGTACATCTGAGCAGAGCAGTCATGGAGCAGAGAGCAAGCCAGATGGTTCAGTCTTGACATGCATTGCGCAGAAACTGGAACATGGCACATGTTATATAGTGTGGTGATGCTCACAAGAGCAAAACTAGGAGCTCTCGTTGTATTGAAACCTTAGAGAAAAGTGAGTTTTGCTCTGCTCTTGTAGTATAACATTGAGATTGCAATTAGGAAGCAAAAAGCTGTTCAGTTTAGCATGATCAGGTAAGGACCTTACAAACCCCAGAGTCATCCAAACAGGAAACCAAGAGATGACAAGTTGTGGCTTAAAGTAAAAGACTCTAGAATGTGGAACTGTTTCCAGTGAAGCTTGACTCTGGCCCAATAGCCATGTCCTGAAAGTAAGCCAGACCTCTAGGCTGACGTGGTGTATCCACAATGACTCACCATTGAATATAAAACCCTCAAATTGCCTTCATTTAGCTGCAGAGTGAGTGACCCAAGTCCAGACATTTCTGTGGCTGTATACAGTTCATATACACCAAAACAACAGATACAAACAGAAGACTAAAGGATTGAGACAGGAGGCTGGGATTTACTGTAAATAAGCAGGAATCAAAGCCTGACCAAGTAAACTGATGTTGTTTTGTACTTCTCACACACTGCAGCCTGTCATGAAGGCAAATAAGTTAGAACTGGCTTGGATGCAACTGCCATTGGCATCTGGTAATCTTTAGGCATTCTGTTATATCCACTTCATCTGACACCCAGGAAGACCTAGATATGAAGGCACATATGAGAGAAGATATGTTCTAAGAGCTTCCACCTAACTCCAGTCAGGAAATCCTACAAAAAAGCATACCAAATTCCTCAGAGTTACACAACAGGTAGTTAACTGGAAGGCAGTCAGTTTATCATATTTTTCATCTAAAATAACCAGGTAAGTACCGAGATATGATATTCACCTGCAATATGTTGAAATTCAGTGGGAAAAAAGATTGCCTATGTTAAGTAGATAAAACTTCGAGTTAAAACTTCCAGAAAAAAAAACAGTATGTATTCTTCCCACAGCTGAAGATTCCAGACATTCAGCATCCCCTTGTGCTGATGCACCTCAAAGGGGAGCAGTCATTCCTACCCGCAATGGAGTGACCCACATCAGAATGGCTGATTACAAGGAGTCTCAGGCAGACTTGAATTTCTTGACACTTTCCCTCTATTTTTAATCCACATTTACAGGTACTACTTTGTTTTGGAGGAAGGCAGAGCCCTTGCACCTTTCTCAATAACAGTGACCCCCTGTGATGTTCCCATTGAATGGAGTATACTTGTGCGCAAGGCTTCAGTAAGTTTCCTTGGAAAAACAACACAAGGTAAGACCCTCAGTCTGCCTCAGCAGAGACAGGGAAAGCATAAGTTATTCATAAGCAGTTGTGTTACAGGAGATTCCCCACAAGCTTACACATCTCATGCTTCCCTCTCCTGTAGACTGCCACGGTCTGAAGTGGACATCCCTGACTCCATGGGTGAAACATGGGAGTCCATGGGATTTTGCCATCAACTCAATTAAATTAAGGATTACATCTGAAAAAGTCAAAATCACAGGGTAATATTTGGGAACATGTGGTGGGTTAACCTTGGCTGGATGCCAGGTGCCCACCAGGCCCCTCTGTCACTCCCCCTTCAGCAAAATAAAGGGGAGAACAAGATGAAAAACTCGTGGGTCAAGATAAAAGCAGTTTAAGTAAAGCAAAGGCCAAGGCCACGCACAGAAACAAAAGGTAAACAAAGATGTTATTCACTACTTCCCCTCAGTAAGGGATGTCTGGCCACTTCCCGGGAAAGCAGAGCTTCAGTGTGTGCAGCAGCTGCTCCTGGAGACAAACGCAGGAACGAATGTCCCCCTCGAAGGGCCCCCCCCTCCTGCCTGCCCTGGGCTTTATGGCTGAGCTGAGGTCACATGGTGTGGAACAGCCAATCCGGGTCAGCTGTCCCGGCTCCGCCCCTCCCAAGCTGTGTTCTAAACCCCCTGCTGGCTGCCAGGGCAACACTCAGTGCTGGGAGGCTGCTGGGGGGGTACCAACTCCATCTCGGCCAGACCCAGTACAGAACAATACTGGGTGTTCAGGGCTCCACAAACAGATCAGCTTCATAAGACATCTGCACTGGCCCAAACTTCCCTTTGCTGTCTCAGCTCTTTTTCTGTGGCATAAACCAATCAAACCAGTTGTTTTGCTCCCCACAGTGATGTGAAGAAGATTTAACCATTTATTTTTCTAGGAATACCATATACCATGGCAGTAGGCATTGTGCTGCCTTTTGCCCAAGAGGAAATTCCATTCCCTTTCATGCTTTTTGAATTAATTTTGAAAATTAAAATAAGAAAGCTGCCATTAACAAGTTCTCACCTGTCAGGAAGGTACACGTGACTGAGAAATTCAAATAACATTCCTTTGAAGTGATAAGTTTTCCCTTTTCACAGGAGACAGTGCCACAAAACTAAACCAAATTAAACTCATTTCGTAGAAAGTATGTGACTTCTTGAAGAAAAATACCCAAAGAGAGCCATTGGAAGAAGAAAACTGTAGGGACACGAAGCATGATACAAGTCAAGCTTTTGCAAGTTGTGGTTTTATAATTGTAGTCTTTTTGAAAACATAATTATACAACTGCAGTGCTAAAATAAAAGCTACTCAAATTTTATTTTAATAAATTGCCAGTAGCAAAAATTATTTTTAGTTATTATTGTTTTCATGAAGAAAATAAGATGTTCCCTGACACATGGACAATAACACCTATGCAATGTGCTTTATTTCCGGTCTGTTAGAACAAAAGTTATGAGTCTGTTTTTCACCTGCAGGTGATCATGATACGCAAGAGGTCTCAAAATCTCAGAAGGCTCCAAGCATGGTGTCCACCATTTTTAACTATAAGGGAAATTCTGTAGAGACTTACATGGGTATGTCTTCTCATTCTGCCCTTTACATGCTGGAGTTCTTATCCACTGAGCGAGACACACACATTACCGTGTACTTAACAACAGACACAACATCTGGGCACCTCTATCCAGAACTTCCAATGGATCCACGCATAGATGTTATTGGCATTGGGCACACAACAGTGACTCTGACCTGGAAACACAGTCCCTCTGTCTGGCAACATAGAGAAAACATCCAGTACTGTCTTCTAGTAAATGAAAAGCACAACTATAAGAGCTTATGTGCTGCTGAGACAGCAATCAGATCCTTGGGAATGAAATTGCCACCTGCATTAGCTTTGTCTCTCTCTCCGTACCTTCTTGAACCGCAGCAGGTGGTGATATTGTCCAACAGTGAATTGAGCATCATCAACAAAGCAAGTAGTGGGGAAGTCAGGCAGATATGCGTGGGTACCAGGAACACTTACACAGTACCCAATCTCAGTCCCAGCACACAGTATTACTTTGATGTTTTTGTCATCAATCTACTCACAAATGCCAGTGCTGCTTACACTGGGACATTTGCAAGAACCCTGGAAGAACCCGAACCTAAGGTGGCAGAGCTGAAAGATGAGAAAGTGATTCAGGTTGTTCTGGATGGGAAAAAACAGAAATCCTACAGTCTCCAGTACCAGGCGATACACAAAAAGATACAGTTCACCTTTCAGATGTGTCATGGCCAAGTACAGGTTCACATAACAAAGAATGGTAAAACAGTGGCATCAGAAAACATCTCAGGGCTGAGGTATTTCTCACTGAAAGGAAAGTTGCTGGACACATATTCGGTGCAGCTGAGGTCTACAGAGAAGTCCAACTCTTCTGTGAAAGTACAGGTGTCCTCCCCTTTACACAAGCCCTTATTCCCACTTCTTCCAGAGAGCTTAAAAATCAAGTCATTCAGTAAACTGAGGACCTGCAACTCTGTCACCATTGCCTGGCTAGGAACACAAGATGAGAGCAAGTACTGCGTATACAAGAAAAGGATTGAAGAAGATCAGGTCTGGATGGAACTGCAGAGTGCAGACAGGTGCTCTAGTCCTGAATCTCGGCCCAAGTCAGAGAAAGTGCTGTGCAAGTATTTCTACGATATAAATCTCCACAGAGCTGTCACCACAGAGACCATTAAAGGGCTGGATGCAGGGACACTTTACTTATTTGATGTTTATCTCTTTGGGCCATCTGGCATCCCTGTCAGTTACCACAGCAAAGTTGTGAAGACCAGAAAAAAATGTTGAAGGTTTTAAAGAAATGTTTTTAAGTGAGTGAAGGAAAACTTATCAAAAATCTATGCCAATCCACGCCATAGACTGTGCAATTTAAAATATGCTGACACACAAAAGTGTTAAGCAGTAAGATCCTGTGAAGCAAACATCTTAGATAGCTAGATCATTACACTTACTTTTGCATCTTCTAAGTTTTTTTTTCCCCTTCAGCTAGCTCAGACATCAAAAACAGACATGTGAAACAAATCCATGGACTTGGAAATAAAATACCCACAATAGCACGCTTGAGAAGTAGATCAGTTACCTAAAATGCTTCTGAAATCCAGTACAGAAGTGATGGGAAATGCCTCTCAAGAAGTGCACATTTTCAAGTCCCAGAGAGTTTTCTGCTTTGCATAACTCCATCAGCTAACAAGGAACTGAGAGACCCCACAAGTCAAGCTGCTCTTGAGAAACTGAACTTCCCCACTGCTTGAACAGGGATGGAAACAAAAAGAAATTTTAAAAAGCAGTGGAACTGATGTAAAGCTCCACACCCTGAGTAAAGCAGGCTGAAATACATCTTCCGCTATTACCTGCATGTTTGCTTGGCTTTCATTTATATAGAGAAACTGTGTTTGGTTAGAAACTGAGAAAATTCAGGCCAGGAACGGGCTCTGAATCCAGCTTTTCTGGGGAGTAAACAAATACACTGCTGTAAGTAAGGAATCTTGCCATGGAGAAGAGGTTTTTATCTCTAGTCTCTGATATCAAGCCCATGCGTATCACTGTGTGACCTCTGAGTGCAGTATACTCACTTTTTTTCCTTAGCCCAGCCTGTATGAATGTGTTGCTTTAGGAAAAATTGAATGTGGTTTTCCTGTTAAATATAATGGAAGAAAAATATTTGTAGTAAAAATCCTGACCAACACTTTCTTGTCTTGTTTCCTTGATTACCTTCCTCAGGTGACAAGAGACATAGTATTAAAAAATTGGAAAAAAAAAAAGCCTTCATAAGACCCCTTATGCTCAATTTCAATTCTCAGCAGAAAATATTTTGCACATATGCTCTTGGCAGGTCTGGAACATACATATAAAGAGATACAATATATACACTGACCAGAGGTTGCCAGAGAAATCTCACCTGCAGTAGTTCTTCTACAACTACACTAAGCAAAGACATAGATTATTAATTCCATTATTGTACATTTCAGAAGTTTGCTTGCAATTCAAGGTCATCCAGGCTCTATTTCACTCTGAATAATTACCTTCAAGCACTCTTGGAGGCATTTGGTAAGGACTGAATCAGTCCTCTGTGTACAGAGAAGATTATATGTTTCCTATTCCAAAGACTTGACAGAGTTGTGCACCTTGTATGGTGCATGCTATACATTAGCAGACTCATCAGTCCCAGAAGAAGGGTTCCTGTCTTTGGATGGGATCAGCTGCAATATCTGGGCTTTGGCTAGGCTTTGCATTCCCGCAGGCACTATTCTGGACTGAGCAGTGCCACGGCAAGAGCCATGTGCTCTGTGACCTCCCCCCACACTCCTCAGGCCTTTTGGCTAATTACAGGGGCTGGCAGCTGCACTGCCTTCTTTCCAAGGCAACCCGCCTCTTCATTTTGCTCCTGCCAAAAGTAGTCTGAGCTCAAAGAGCAACAGAGGCCATCTCCACTTGGAATTCATAATGTTTTCTTCTGCCTTCTTCCACCATTTCAGACATTTATATTCTGGATAAACTTCACTTGGATGCCCTATAAATGACTGTAATAAAAACCATAAGAGTAATAGAGGAGGAAGAAGAAGATGTGTTTAATTGTAGATACAATATGTATATATTCTTAATCCACTGCGCTCAGCCTGTCAGAGCATTAACCCTTGCTTCTGCCCTCTGTACACAAATGCCACAAAAATGTCACTTGGAAGAGGAAGATACATTGGCACCTTGCCTGATACCAGTGCCTCTACTAGAGATTATCTTTCACAACAGAACTGGCTTTAGACTTCTCAGCAAAACCTTAGTTTAAGTCTGCGGCCAAGAGGTCTGAGGAAGGGACAGAAGGACGGTGTGGGTGAGGGCAGAAAGAGAGCTGAGCGGAGGCGACACACAAGCAAAGGCTTGGTGTAGCACTGAGTTGACTAACAGTTAATCAGAATCTGGAGGGAAGGAAGGGCAGGTTTAAGGGTCAACAGATACTTCAGGTGGACTTTGAGAAGGGCCAAGTGAGCATCCTCCTCCCAGCTTCACCGTCTCCTCTTCCCCTTGGCCATTGCCACATTCAGAGGACTGGCTGAGGCAGAGAGCAATGGGGAGCTCTGAAGACCACAAGGCGCAGCTCCTGCAGCCCAGGCTGTGGCACAAGCAGAGCAGTGACTACTGCTGCTGCTGGGGGCTGATGGTAGTCCTTCACACACAGGAGCAGCTGCCACCCCCACATCCCAGTCCCTCCACCAGCAAAGGCCCCTGCACATAAGAGGGAGAGCTGGGCTGTAGAGAGGAATATGCTCTTCTGTCAAAACCCGTTGTCTCTAACATAAGCAAAGCAGGCAACTTGCCCTCCAGGTAGCAGCCCACTTTGCTGATATGTGCAGCGAACCATGGTCGTAATACAGAGTCCAGAAGCAGCAGGGAATATTCCTGTCCATTGATCCTTCCACTGTGATTCTGCCCGTGCACACCAGACTGCAAACCTGTTTTCCATTCACTCGCACCCATATCCTGCTTACGAGGCAGACTTTGGATGCATCAGTTTTTAACCTGGGTGTCACTTTGCTGACTGCTGTCCTGGGAGTGAAGTTTCAGAGGTTTATCTACAACAAAACCAAAGGTTTGAGGTGCTGTTAGAGCAACTGAAACTCTGGCATTCAGAGAAAAATGGATGACTTGGCAGCTCAACACTCATTCAGCAAAATAACAAACCCAGGCAAAACAAAACAGATTATTGTATCTTTAGGGGTCAAGGTGAACAAAAGACACATGGCAGCTCAGTGTTACCTATTCTGCATATGACTGATTGAGAAAACAGTTTAACAAAGCACAGACATGTGAACGTGCTTCTCTTGCAAAAACAACAGGTGTTTCCTGGGCAAGTCTGTCAAGGAATATTAAGAAATAGCATGGTAAAAAGCAGCTAAATTTACTAGAATAGGCAAACAATAAGTATGTCACACTCCTGCATGCATTTTTTTCCGCAAAGAAACATGATATAACTCAAGGATGAGCCCAGAAGATACTGGGCTAATATCTGCTGCTGGCATGAGCTGCTTTTACTCCAGTACCCAATGCTTCCAGGAGACAGTTGAGCATCCCAGGCAGCACATGAAATGCTTCACTGCTGCCAGGCCTGTGAGCACAAGAGGGCAGTGTCATGCTGTATGAGGAGCAGAGAGTGCTTATTTGATAAGGCTTATCAGGAGCAAATATTTCAGCAAATTTAACAAGCCAAGCATCTTGCTGATAAGATTATTAAGGTAGAAGAGATAGAAGAAAAATCCAAGAAGTTTATGTTTTATTTTCTGGTAATCTTTCAAGTGTTCCAACTTTGGTTTTTTTGTTTGTTTAAAATTAAGGGGCATAAAAAGTGACAGCCAAGGAAAAGATATGCACTTGCTGAAAGGACTGTAACACCAGTGTTCCCAGTAGCTTGGAGATGTTCAAGACTGCTATCACTGACTAGGCTAAAGCTCCCATAAAACAGAGAAATACAGTGGTGCCAAGGACAGTCACAGATTTCATGAAGTTAAAGTACGGAGTGTTAGTTCAGACATGATCTGCCCAGCAAGTTGTGATCCCAGGCTCACCTCTTGCAACTCTGGAACATTACTGTCCTGTCTCACTGACAACACTTGGCAACAACTTCACCCCCATGAGAGCTGGATATCCCACCAATACTCTGGGACATGGGCAGAGACCCCAGTTTGTCAGGGGTTTGTTCTTTGGGGATTTTGGTCACTGATTCTGCGGTCTCAGAGAGACTGAGGATTTGCTCACAGGGACTAAGAACAATCCCTGGAAAACTGTATACCCTGTCCTGTACAGCTTTTGCTCTGAGGGAGCTTCTGCAATGCTGCTCGTGTACCTCAAACTTATGAAAGTATGTGAACAAGGATAACCTGCCCCCAGCTGACAGCAGAGCAGGCCAGGGAGGTAAGCACCAGAGTGCTGTTTTTGCAGGTATTGGTATCACTGACACAGGAGGGGCTCTGAGAAGGTGCCCTGGGAGCTCAGATTAAGACAGTTGTTTCAGACTCCTGTGGTAATTTGTTCTGAAAGCAGAACCTGGTAGGAGAGGAACCTTCAGAGGCCACAGTAGGAGCAGAAGAAAAGCATGAAAAATCTGAAGGTAATGAAGTAAAAATTGAGGTTTTTTAGAAGCTTCTAAGGAAAGGAAGGGCTAGCCTACAACCCCAATTTGTATCCAGCTCCTATTTTTGTAAGTTGCCTGCTACTCAGGAAACCTTTTTGCTTGAACAGAGATTTCTCCAAAATGACATTAATTTTCAACAGGGCTCTGCAGAAGCCCTGATAAAGGCTGTCACTAAGATACATCAGTCCTTGCCCCTCCTGTAGGATTTTCCAGGCACCAGCACCACAGTGCTAAATGTGTTACCAATCACTTCTTCATTCTCTTTCCAGCAGAGGGAAGATGGTGCTTGACAGAAATGAATCAGCGGCGAAGCTCAATCTCCAATATTCAGTGCCACCATATAAACCCACTAAGCCAAACCCACTAAGCCCCTAGTACTCCTGTAGCTCGTGACTCACATACACAAATAGGAGAGCTCAGCATGCAGTATGTTGTCTGTACTAAGACCATGACTCTAAGGAAATACTCAATCCCTGAGTGTTCTTTAGAGGCCTCTGAAAATAACCACACACAGTACTGTTAGCGTGCTGTAAGACCTCAAGTTCACATCTAACACCTCAGCTGCATAAAATAACACCACAAAACCAAAACAGGGACTTGAAACAAATAGGCAAAGGCCAGCTCTTCTGCTTTACACTTTATTCTGAGAGGCACAGGTCAAAACCAGTCTGGCAACATTCAAGGTGGTACTGTGCAGCATGGCTGAGGTGGTACCATTGTTGAGAAAAACATCTAATTTAAAGATGGAAAGTACCAGTGTGGGCTCCCATACTTTGTGGAAGCATGAGGAGCCTGATGATGACTTCAAAAAGATTAAATGCATCTTCACTATGAGCTTAGGTCATGATCTGTCTCTTCTGAGGCCACAGATATAACTAGAAAGTTTAAGGTCAGCTATTTGAGTGGATCTCTCAGTTACAGGAGTTCAGAAAAGCAACTTTCCTGCTATGTCCCAGTGGAGAGTTTCACAGGTATAGCTCTGAGAAATGTCTGAAAAGCACAGCTAGCAACTTCACTGGTTTCCTAGGCCTAACTAATGAGGTAAGGAGGATTCACGGCTGTTGAGAACAAGTGCCATCTGGTTGGAAAACTACTTGAAGTCAACACTTTGCATAATTTCAGGAACTGAAAGTTACCAACAATGTGCACAGCATTGGTGGCTCTCACTGTGTTTCCAGAATGCTTGCAATATTCTGATAATATCAGGGGTGCAGGACAAGCAGAACTATTGCTGTTCACTGCAGTGAACAAGGGTTCATCTCCTAATGCTTCACTCACTGAACACCTGCAGTTAAGGGGTTAATTCCTTCTTCACCTTTTCCTGTTCTCAATACATAGAAAGTAGTTGTATGCATGAGTTACATGGCTTAACAGTATCTCAGCATCATGACTTGAAGCCAGTTTCATGATTTTTAAGCATTTGGAGTTGACAGTAACCATGACTGTGGATTGTCAGCTGCAGATTCATGAAGGACCATGAAAGCAAGAACAGTCTGTTTACAATGACAATCAGGAGGCACCAGGATGCTTACTGTATACGATGGAAAATTTTAACTTAGAAGATTCTTCAGCCTTTTTTCATATAGAAGAATCCCAACCAAAGAGGTGAACAGAGACTTTGAGGACAACAACAATACACCCAACAGAGAAGGATTCCCTTATCTACAACTCAAAGGAGGAAACACAATTTTATTATTGGGTTGGCCAAAAAAAAACCCCAAAGAGTTGTATTCAGGCAGTTAGTTTCATAAGTGGGCCAAAGCCTCTGGCTTTTTAGTGTGGCAGAGTCCTCCGCAAACCAGATTTCCAAGAGCACATAGTGCCAGTTTCAGAGCTCAGACTGAGAACCCACAAATTGGCTAGACCATCAGAAGTGCTTTGCACATTATTATCTCCTACTGTGATAAAATCTTTTAAAAATCTTTCTGTAACTCAGTGAAACCACAACAGTTACATCTGCAAACAATTTGGCCCATAATATTTTCCTCCTTAGTCATGCTTACACAAAGGAAAAGATGCTACTTTTATAGCAAATACTTTATTCATGTTATTCAGATGTACTGGTGCTCAACACTCTAGATCACCTAGGAGAAAGAAGCAAGGTGGTTTGTTTTTTTGTTTGGTTTTTTTTTGTTTGTTTGTTTGGGGTTTTTTTTTGTCCCTGAATAGAATAGGTACAAAGAAAAAATCACTTCTAACTTCAAAATACAACTACTCTATAGCTAAAAAAAACAGACTCTTTCACTTGGAAATGAAACTTCTAGAGAAGTGATATCAGAACTCTTATTCATGCAAATAGGGTAGTTATTCTTGAAGAAAGGACTCAAAGATGGAACCGAAAGGCAATTCAGAACATGCAAAAAACCTGTAAGTCTATAGTTCAAAACAGGATATTAGAGCAGAAAGCAGCTTGCATTGTGCTGGGCACAGTCAGTTCTGACTAGAGAAACTGACACATTATTTAATAGCCTTTTGAGTCTCAGAAATTGGCAGCAAAGCTAATATTTCAGTTATCTGGATAAAACTGTTCCTTCTCTTTAGGGTATTGCTGATTATTTGCCTCAGAGCTATTAATTCCATATCTTAACCAGGTATTCAGAAAATGTGTGATGTCAGAACTGATCAGTCAAAACATACTGAACATTCTTTTCCAGAAGATTGAGAAATAATTCATTTAAGTAGTTCTTTTGCAACATCCTTTGGCTACGCTGTCCCTCCCACTAGCTTCTTATAAGAAGAATTACATCTATTATTGTCCCACTACAGTTTCTTTCTCTACAGACTTTAGCAAAATATTCACATACACTTTTACTTTTCACATACAATTTTCCCCCATAATAAAACAGTTCCCCACCCAGTCCCCAAGAGAAGTATACAAATTCAAGGCACAATGACATCCAATGATAGAGCTGTAGGCATACTCATGTCCCACAGCTAAAGCATAGTTAAAGGTAAGCAAGTGAAAAAAAAATAATCGAAAGATCAAATATTAAGTGCAGAAGAGGAAGGAGACTAGAAAATAGGATTACCTCCAGGCTTCACACAGGAAGGAGCAGATCCATGTCTCTTAAGGGTTACTGGCTTCCAAACTGTAATTCATCTATAGGAACCTGACCTCTGAGTGTCTGAGCTTTTGTAGAGTTTCTGCATCTGTTTTGGCTTGCAGTCTCTTTTGCCTTGTACCATCCCTCACCTGCTGCAGGGAGGTCCCTCTGCAGATCCTCCAGCACACTGTCTGCCCTGAGGAGTGCGTTCACTGTAGAGGTACAAACTGCACAGACAGCACAGCTGCTCTGAAACACTCAGAGGCAAGGAAGATGGTGCAGGATGAGTGGCATTATTGCCACACTGTATTTCGTACCTTCAGAGAGGCACTTTTCTGCTTGCTGGAAACCACACAGGACCAGCAAATTGCAGCATTATAGCAAGAATACAGAAAAAAATCTCGATACAAACCTAGAATCCCTATCTGAATTTTCAGTTCCTGATAGAATATAAGGGCAAACACAATACTGAGGTTTTAATTTGGCCTTTTACAAAATTATGGGTTATTTTTGGAATGCAGCTTTGATTTAAGTTTAGTTGGTTTTGGTTCAGGCTTGTATCCAAACCTTTTAAAAGACAGTTCATTTAAAACAGTTAAAGGAGGCAGTATAAGGTTTACTGTACTTTTTCCTTTAACAGTGAAGTGTTTTGACTGGAAGCAAGTTGGGTCAGGAGCCATTTTTATTATATGTATATTCAGGCCAAAGCACTGATCTTGATGGACCCATGCAACAATAAGTGTGGTGGGTACGTGCTGTTATTTTCATTTGAAGTAACAGAATAATTTTACCATTAGGTGGCGCCAGAGAATATTTTAACATTAATATGAAGGACCACTGGAACTGAAATCTGGAATAGTCTTAAAGCAGATGTAGCCACTAAGTTAAAAAGCAGTAATTTTTGCCATGTATATGAGTACTTTAATTACTTTGACTATAAGTGATAGCTTTACACAGCTCATCAGAATGCAAGTTACAGCTAAATCCATTATTTCTTCATTAGCAGGTTTTTTGTATTCTTAATCACACAGGAGAAGTATTTAATGTAAAATTGCCATACAGTTTGATTTAACTGAGATTAATGGCTTTGTAGTGTTTTATTTGTCTTGCTGAAAAGAGAAATATACCTCTCCCTAGACAACTCCAAATGTAAGCTATTAAAAAAAGACTCTTTCAAGAGGCCCTGTGCGTATCTGGTACAATTCCAGCTAGGTCTATGAATAATTTACCAGCTAATGAGCTCTTTTCTGTTTATGAAATAATACTCAAGAATAGTAAGGCAGGACATAAGCAGTAGCCATATGTTTCTTCTCGAATTCCATCTAGACAAATGACCTGAAAATTGCTGTTGCAAGAACTTCTAAAACATATGGCTAAGTACAGGGAATTTGTTAACTTCTTGTGTCAGATCCAAGAGTTTCCAATTATCAACAAAGGATGGCATACCAGCCCAATTACTCCTGACATATTCCAGTCAAGACAGATTCCAAGTAACCATAGCTATGTGGGTGTATGTGGTCTGAAATAACAGGAATGACTGAAAATTTTGTGTAAATAAAAAAGATATCACATCCAGACAAATGTGTCCCAGTGTGCTGAATGTGCTTTCAATAGGAAGCAGGAATTTTTAGGCATTCTACCAATACTGATTTCAAGCCATCATAAACTGTTAGAGGTACATTTACTTTCCAGCATTACAGAAAACTCCTGCAACATCTTGTTTCATTTGTCAGAGCAGAAAAAAAAAAAAACATATTTCTTACTTAAGGTAAAAAAAAGTACAAAATAATTTTCAATTTTTAAAAAATTATTAAATGCAGATTGCTTTTTAAGACAACATCCATATAGTGCTGGATAAACATGAGGCTGCAATTAACAGAACATTTGTACATTATGCACATTACTGATAACCTGACTAAGCAACTGAGTCTGGTCCCATGGTCTTACTCACAGGAGTACTTAAACACAGACTCTCTAGACACAATGTCTTTTCATACCATGTCTTAACCAAAGAATCTCTGGGCATCCTACTTGACAGCAAGATGGAAAAATAATTATATACTCACAACAATGAAAACCAGAACTCATAGGACCGCTAAGGAAAAAACATGAGGAACACATTTGCAAACTAAACAATATTTCATATTCATACTGTAAAATTTATTACATCATCTTAAGAGCTACATAAACTGTCATGGATTATTCGCACTGTACTATGTCAGTGTGTTGATCGAGGTCAATGACAGTACATTCTTTACTAAGTATTCTTTGGGTTAATTTTTGTTTTAATCACACATTTATCTTGCAAGGAAGATAAAGGTCCACAGGTCACTTCATGTTGCATTTATTTGAATTCAGCACGTTGAAAGCCACTGCTTACGTCCTTTACATATAGCTTCCAACTACTGGCACTGTTCTAAGGTTTAAGCCATGAGTGGTACCAAAACATAATAAATGACAACTATCCATAGACAAGCAAATTACTGAGCTGCTTGCCTTTTGATCAGCCACAGCCCTGCAGTCACTTCAGGCTTAGGTCCCCTTGTGTCAAGCTGTGCAAGCCCTACCAGAGCACAATTCACTCACTACACTGCAGACCTCTGGTTTTGCTCTAGTGGAAGTATGGCCTGACTAAAGGCTGTGGGAACATCCCTAATGGGTCACTCACTGATGAAAAAGCCAAAATAAATCATGCCACTGGTGAAGTGAGAGGAAAATGCCCCACAAAGCCTAAGAAACTCATCTTCCTCAGGATTTCCAGTCAGACAAGTCGATCATGAAGGTGACTGCTCTGTTCCAACCAAAATAAACAAAAGTCATGGAAAATTACCCCCAAATACTTAGAACAGACTAAACATTAAAATAACCACACTTAAGAGCCTAGAAATGCAATCTTTTCCTAATGGCTCGGTTTTCACTTTCATGAAACTGAATGTCACTAATTTAACTAATCCCTTATTTATTGTATTGACTTAAGAGTAGTACTTCAGCTATCAGTGTAGAAAACAGGCAGAGTTTTTAAAACACAACTCTGGTCTAATTAATGTGTCATGAGGGAGAAAAAAAATAAAGCAGTGAAAAAAATACATTTTGTATCTGCCTAAAGTTATCTTTAACTACAGTAGGAAGATTCAAAAAACCTAAAGATCAATTTTTTTTTTCATTTGCTACCTCCATGCTATCCGAGTGGAGATGACTGATGTACTTCTCCCAAACATAAGATAAAAACTAAACTTTTGTTCCTTATCAGAGCAAATAATATCTGGCACTGTTCATAGGAATTTCCAATATTAACCCACCTGTAAACCAAAGAAAACATTTTCTCATAGCTCAGGAATCACAGTCCCATGGCAGCTCATTTGTAAGACACAGGAATGTTGCTTGTGAAACTTAACCTGGTATGAGAACATGGAGTTTTTTCAATGATTAGCTATTGTTTTATCAGCTCCATTACGCAAAAATATGAGTTTTCACCAGAATGTTAATGGTATCTAACTGGCAATGCTTCTTCACCACCAGAATAAATATTAGTAGTCAATAGGTTTTCTTAAGTGTCCTTATACACCTTTTTTCTACTAAAATGTGGAAAAAGTACTTAGAAGACTGTGCCATGAATCAAAATACCTACTTCTAAGTCAGCAACAATCCACCTGCCAAAACACTAGTACCCATTGCACAATATGCTCCACTTGTCAAACTTGGGCTCTCTGACTTGCATGGAACAACAGTCAAATACATATTTCTATCTTATTTTCACAATATTACTTTTGTTGGGGATTGTACTGTCTTCCTGAAGCACATTGTTTCACAGACTGTAGCTTAAAGTATGTGACTCCATTCCAGCAACACACTTAAGCAGACACATGAATTCAATCATGTAAGTAAGCCTTTTGATTTTGGTGAACCTATTTGTATGCATAAAGCCAGGCTTAACCACCACAGTGAATGATGGTCTTTCTTTATAATCTTATATACTGTCTGGAATCATCTAGCTATCTTAATGTCAAGAAATGCATGTGAAACCAATCAGTTCAGTTATTTCAGAATAGCCATGTCCATGTTTTTTATGTTATTAAACATTGATACTGTGGTGCCTATGCCAGGGATCTAATTCCTGCTCACTCCCCCTCCTAAGGAAAGGATATTACCGCTCAGTCTCTTAACTACTACACTCTCAAGGGGATTCAAGTAGTCTGTTCCGCTACATCAGTCTTCAGAGTCACTGCAGTAATTGTACATCCACCAGTGGATTATTTGTGTGTTGTACTGTGTTTCTCGACTGTTTCTATATATAAATGATTAGGCATCTCACCTGCTCTCACCTCAAGACCTATGTGCCCTCTGCTACTCCAGCACTATTCAGTTTGTTACACAAAACGAGTTCAAGAAGGGTACAGATTAGTTAACTGAGTTTCATTTAGCACACAGCATCTGTGCAGAGGCCCTTGTCTTGCAATATTACATCTCAATTGAGAGTCCCCATCTCCCTGCTTTCTTACATCACTCTAAAATTGAACTCCCAACTCCACCAACTCTTTCTTGCATGTGATGGCCATATAGAAGGGCACTGCTCTTGTTCGTTGGAATTGCTGCTGCACCTCTTAAGATTAATTTGGTTCAATGGTCTCAGACAGTTGTCTTGTACTGGATATTGAAAGATTTGTTTGTTTTAAATAGCCTGACAGAGTCAGATAAGACACACTCAGACCATTTTAATATAAAATGCATAACATTCTTACAGCAAAATGTGCAAAACTCCCACAACTATTTAAGTTAATAATTAAAAGGCCTTCCCCTAGGGTTAACCAAGTCAAGTTAGCAATTCAACTCATTTAAAAGCGCACATACTAAGACAAAAAATTAATTTAAGACTGTTTAATTATTTTGCCTTTCATCCATGCATAGCTCTGTATTATAACTGCATACAAAAGTGCAACATGCATCCAGAGAAGTAAAATATTGCTGAATACTTTGTTAGCTGTGACAGAGCGCAGCAAGCCACATACCTTGAAGCCATCCAAGCCTCTCAGTGCCCCTCAGATTGCTATAGAAGACGTACCTGCATATCTGAAACTATTGTGGTGACTGCACCAGTTCAAACACTATGGCACTCACTCAGATTACAGGGAGACTTGTACATGCAAAAATACATTTGCAAAGTTACTTGCACTTTATACGTCCTATATGATCTATGGTGACTTGTGAGTGGTAGTACTAGCCAGTCACTACTCCAAACTACGGCTGAAAAGCACATCTGCTTTAATGCCAGTATTGTTTGCAGTTTTGCAAGAAGACTAAAACCATAGGAGAAGGAAGCAAGTAGAAAAAAAAAATTTACAGCAGGCACAAAAAGAAATTAGGTGCTTGATTGCTATTCTAATGAATCTAAATTGACTGCCTAATTCTATTGGTTTTCTGAGAATCTTTTTTTTTTTTTAATATACTCACCTACACCAACTAAATCCAGAAAGACAGTAATCCCAGCAGTCTCCAGTTTAGCATTTTGGAAAGTAGATCTGTCTCTGTGGCTTCCAGAAAATTGCTCAGCAGTAAAACAATGTTAATGTGGTCAACCTTACAAAAGATGACTATTTACTTGATACCAGCCAATTGTAATGTGTAGCTCCAGGGGAGAGACTAGTTGCTGCCTGCATTAGACAATAAAGAGTGCTTTCACGCCAAACCTAACTCTGTCCCCACGCCCCCCATCTATAGGAATCAAAGCATTTTGCAGAACAACTGAAGCTGCTGCTTTTCTCTTATCACAGTGGTGGTGCCATATTTCCCCAAAGGCCCAAATTTTCCAAAGTTATCACTCCATGAAAGGGATACATCAGGGACCATATTAAAAAAAAAAAAAAAAAAAAAAAAAAGGAAAAAACCATGCACCACAGGCCTCAGGAAAAAAAAATACATACAAAAGAAATACAAGAGCGCAGCACCAAATCCAAAGCCAGAAAAAAGTGGGAGACTGGAAAGATAATCAAAGATTATATTGGAACAAATTATTCATAAGTGATTTTTGAACAATTAGGACATAAATAATGGCCAGACTTGTCAAAAATATGTCACAACTTCAACTAGCAGATGTGGTGTATAATAATAGTAAGATAAGCCTTTAACAAAGTTACACATAACTTCCTTATAAGTAACTAAAAAAATGTCGTTCTGGACTAAGTTTCTAGAGAAACATACAACAGTTTGAAATGTAAATTCAGAAAAAACCCTCAGTGTATTTCACATAAGAAGAAAATAGAATCATAGACTGAATTAAGGTGGAAGGTTATCAAACACAGTCTGATGGTCAAAGCAGGGACAATTAGATCAGGTCGCTCACAGCCTTGTCCAGTCAAGTCCCGGTACCTCCAAGGATGGAAATCCCACACTCTCCCTGTGCAACCTGTTCCAATATCTGACCACCCTTAAGGTGATCATGTTCTAAATCAAATCTGTCCAGGACTTTGTGTGCTAACCTGTGTCCACTACCTCCATCCTATCATCAGCTGACTGCTGCTTTAAAAAAAGAAAAACCAAAGGCTATCCATCAGGCAGCTCTGCTATCTGCAGCCACAGAGAGTTTGTGCTGAGGACAACGCCAATTGTTCCAGAAAAATACCTTTGTTTTTAGTTTGGAAATAGCATGCAAAGTTATGGCTTAAACTACTTTTCAGATTAATTCTATGTCAACATACAGTCTTAGTAATTACAGTGGAAGCCCAAGTTTGGCTTTAGGATCTACAGCCCATTCATGCAGTAAGATAGCAAGCATTCCTACATAATTAGCCTTGCTCATAATTGTGTTTAGAGGTATCTTTTTTTTTTTTTTTTTTTTTAAGAGCAATACAAACATTAGCCCAGAAATCATGAAAACACAGGATTTTTTTGAAAGTAACATTTTAAAAACTACCATATCAGCAAATCAAGAGTCAGGTATTTACTAGGCAAACTAAAGTACATGCTTCATGGTATTGCCAAAGACTATTTGTTATGCTAAGATCTCTGAATCAAGTCCTTATCTGTTACACGTGCAAATAAATCTACTCCGACATGTCTGTGTGAAAGTGTCCAAGAGCAAAATGTATTCTTCCATGTCCACTGAAGCTCTTGGCCAGTTACAGTCACTAACCTGAAAAAAACACTATTACAGACTTGTTTTAGGAATGTAATTCAGTCATTTCAGTACTTCCTGTCTCTGCCTCTGTGGGCTAGTAAACTTGACTTCAAGGGTTTGGTTACACTCACCTAGCTTTTCTTGCCATTACTATGATGTTTTTCTTTCTTCTGAGTATTATGGGTAATTTCCTTAAATCTTTGTTGGTTTGATTGCAGTCTTTAGGATAGTAGGAATTGCCAATGCTCCTCTTCCAGTTCCAGTTTTAATTCCACCCTGTGCTAGAACAATTTCTCCAATATGCTGGTTTTATCTAAGGCCCTTTTGTTAAATAATTAGATTTTCACCTGATATAAATCATCTAAACTCAGCTGACAGCACAGCTTCTTTGAAGTGATACAAGTCTACAGTTGCTGAGGGTCCAAGCCCTATGTTCCATTACCATTCTGGTAAAGCCCTTGCAGATGACTAGCTGTTTTCCATGTGTTTAGAAACATGGCTGTACCAATTCATTCTTTCATTCCTCAGTTTAGCCTTAAGGAACAAATTGAAAGACTTTTTCATGCCTAAGTTTGTAAAGTCTTCTCATGCATTTTGATGGCTTGTACAATCCTCTATGTATTCCTAAGTCCTCGGCAGGGGAAAACACACCAAAAAAAGAAACAAGAACATCAATACATGAAGTCTTTGACCTCCTGAATGTGAAAAACTTTTTAATTAATCTATTTCCCTACTGGATCACAGAGAAAACTCAAGTCAATTCTTAATCAACAAATCCAGATGGAGAATACAGGTTTCCTGAAAGATATAGCTTAAGATGAGAGGTCCAGGACAGACCAGGTAAATGTGGTTTGCATCATCTTTTAATCACTTGGGCTCAAGACTGTTACCACTGTTGTTCTTGTTGATAGTGGAATGTAAAATGCTCCACAAAAGTATAAGATGCCAAATAACATTCCACAGTAAGTGTCTGCTTCAGCAAAGTGTTACACAGGTAAGAAAAAGAGAAAAGGATGACTGCTGAAGCTACCACTGTACCAAGCCAATATACTGAGAAATAGGCTACTCTAGCCTCTAGTAATCTTCCCACTAGCACCAACAGGAATGGCGCACATTTCTAGTGTCACAGGACCCACCTGTAGTTGCAAAGCCAGGCTTGCCCACATCACCATTTAGATCATGATTGCATTTACCTCAAACAGAAACACATCTAAAAAACTAAGGCTACTCTCTTCCCAGTCATGGTCCATGTTTAATACGTTAATTAAAATAAACTAGTATTGAGAAACATTGTCTCTTAAAAATTCTGCCTGCTCTGAATTTGAATTGCTACAGCAAAACTAAGCTACTGTAGAGCAGTGCAGAAAAGATAATACAGAAGAAAGACTATTTCAACTATTAGTTTCCTTCTACGAGGCAGTCTCCTTGCCTCTTACTGAGTACTTGCATGTCTCCTCGTAAGGACAAGAAGCTCTGTGCCCTCAGAGTGAGTTCTGTGTTAAAGTTCATGGACATTTTGTTTCCCTTCCTTTATCAGGGGTCATATTTATTTTGTCTTTGAAAACAGAACAAAAAGTTCTTCAGGAATCATGCAAAACCAAAGACATCAAAACTACTATGAGTATTAGGATGGGAATAGAATGGAGTAAAAAAATAAGATAGTTTCAAGAATAGATTTTTCCCCTGCAGCTCTTTGATCCAATGAAATATCAAGTCTGCCCAAGCCAACAAATTATTTTAGATAAAAGAAATCAGACAAATTCTTCGATTTCCAAAGGGAAAGGGAAAGGAAAGTAAAAATACCTTTTTATATTACTTTTGCTGCCTATATTTTGTTCAGCTACTTATACCTGCGTAAAGGTATTCAGCATTACTTTGGCAATAAATTATTGGAAACCTTGAAATAGGAGCATTTGATAATGGAGGAATAAGTGCCTACACAAAATGAAGGGTATTGGAGAAACAGTTCAGATTGCAGTTCCTGAGGATCTCTTTCTTTTTTCTGATACTGTGTCGATATCACTTCATATTTCAGTAAAGCATTTGACACCGTCTCCCAAAGTATCCTCGTGGCTAAACTGAGGAAGTGCGATCTGGATGATCGGGTAGTGAGATGGATTGTGAACCGGCTGGAGAAAAGAAGCCAGAGAGTTGTGGTGAATGGGATGGAGTCTAGTTGGAGGCTTGTAACTAGTGGAGTCCCCCAGGGTTCAGTATTGGGACCAGTGCTGTTCAGTATATTCATCAACGGATTGGATAAGGGAGTAGAGTGCACCCTCAG
>NW_010131003.1:0-44420 GCF_000699245.1 Pterocles gutturalis
CTTCCAATCTCTAACATTCTGTGATTTTGAGTGGTTGACTGACTGCACCCCTCATCCCCTGCGCCCTGTGTGCCGCTGGAGGGGGGGAGAAGGTACAGAACAAAGCCTTTGGGCTTTGGGAAGAAGGGAGGGGTGGGGGAGAAGTGCCTTTTTAAGATGTGGTTTCTCTCTCTCAGTATCTTGCTTCTTGTTGTAAATAGTTAATAAATTCAAATTTTTTTTTTTTTTTGTTCTTCCCAAGTCGTGTGGGGTTCTTGCCCATGACCCTAAGTGGTGAGTGAAACCCTCCCTGTCCCTGCCTTAGCCCACCAGTTGTCACTGTGTTTATATGCCTGTGGCTTTATAAAAACCACAACAAAATAGAAAATTGCACTCAAAACCATTTATTGTTAGTACAACATTAATTTTATTTCCTTGTTTATGAACAACCTTTTTTAAGCTAGATTGAGTTAAACTGAGAACCTTTCTTAAAAGAGCACTCATTTAGGAGCCTGGGAAACCAGCTTAAAATAGACTTTTGAGTTTGAAGCATTTAAGTGGAATGAATTTCATTTTATCTGTAGGCCAATTTTTAAGGATGGAGGAGCTGTGTTTCTGAGTATCAACCAGATGAAGAGGGTACACTGTGTTAACAGCAGCCAATGTCAGGATGTAATTGTTAGCACAGGCCAAGAACAGTATGATTGTTCATTCTGCTCATGCCTAAGTTATGTGCACTATATTTTGATCTTGTTTTGACCAGCAATATTGATATTTAAAAATGCAATGTATGTATGGAAATTTTGCATTTTTCTGTCGTGTAAAGACATCTGTGCAGTAGTGCCAACAAATTTGGATGGTGTAGGAAATGCATGCATAATTTGAACACAAGTATATTTAAGTACTGTCAAAGAAGATTTAAACAGGGTGTGTGGCTAAAATGTAGTAAACTTGTATTTCAGAGAGACTTACCTAAAGAGTTCAGCAATGTAAGTCAAGAATATACTTCTAGTAGGGTTGCAGTTTCTCGTGGTGAGTATTAAAAATTTTCTTTTTAATTAACATCATATGCTAAGCACTTCCTGCTGGCCTTGACTAAAATCGTGTTTTTTAGGTAGATGATTGCAATTTATTGGCCTCTGAATTTAAATGTATGCTGCAAATTAGAAATTAACCTGCTAGTCATTTCATGTTTGTAGTTTACTCTTTAGAAGCTTTATTTACCAAAATGGTTTTTAAAGCATTAATGAAATTATATGGCATAGTAATTAATAGTTACCAATAACTAATAATCTCAAAGGTGCAAATTTATTTAAGGTGCTATAGCTAAAGCTGTGAAAAACAGCAATGTTAGCTGCACTTTAAAGCAGTTATGTTTTTAAAGTAAGCTATTTGTAAGCACAACAGAAATTATATTTACTGCCATGGGTTTGTTATCAATAAAATAGTGTCATATTTCTGTTGTTTTTTACTTTGAGGACAAATCATAATCCATGTTGTTTTTTGAGTCGCTGCTGAACATCCTTTGTAGTTTCAACCCTTTTGAAGTAGTTAGCAGTTATCCAAATTTTTGCTGAACTTTCTTGTTTGAAGAGCACAACAAAATCTTTTTCTTCCATTTCCAACTTAATTTTGATAATGTACAAGAAATAAATGAAACAGCCTTAAGTGGGAAAGAAATTAAAAACCTTCCCCAGGCCATAGGTAATTCTCTCTTCCTCAATGATAGCTCTTTAGCCCTTGCCTTGCATCATTCACTTTGTTAATTTTGTCTGTTTCCGCTATGGCAGCTGTTATTACCACCAGTAGGAAGGAGGATATTCTGTTTCCCATTCTCACTTATATTAGGTGTTTTTGTCCAGTGTTGGGCTGTTGCATTGAAATTAAAACGGAATCTGAGTAATCCAGTTTCCATGGAAATTAGGAAGGCAGTTTCTTCGTTATGTCAAAGTTTGTTTCAATTTCAAGTCTCAGAAACGGGACCTTCTTTTTACAGACCTTAGAAAACTTGCAACATGTTTGCTTAAGTTCAGTGATATGTTGCTGACACTTGAGGACTTCATAGTCAGCAAACAGATTGATGGTCTTTAAAAGAGAATTTTTGTATTTTCAGACTTCCAGAATTCTTCTGAATTTGTTTTTCCTGTTTTTCTAGAATATGATTCAGGAAATTTTAGGCATACAAGTTATGTGTCCACTCTTAACTCTTCTATCTGACATGTACAGTACTTAGAATGCTTTTGCTCTTTTTGGGTGTAGTGCTGTTCAGGAGTCACAGCTGGACAGATGAAACACTTTTAAATTTAAATTTATTAAAAATATTATTTTAAATACAGAATAGTGTAGCTAAATATGTTGCAAAGGTATGATCCATAGATGGTGGCCTTACTGAAAATAAGAATATGGGAACACTTTTTTCTAAATAATAAATTCTCTTCCCTGATAATAGTATTCTAAAATTTAAAGTGTATCAAAGCCTTCCCCATGTAAAATAAAAGTCTGTTTCTGCTGAACAGATGCTAAACCTATTCCAACAGGAGGAGAGATAGGGAAGCAGCAAGAGCTTGATACAAATTTTAAACTAAAGAAGAAAGTGGTGATTTTGTTTGTATTTCTGCTGCTTCTAAGACAGGTTACTTAGCACAAATTGAAGACATGTTTGAACAGGCAGTTGACAATAAAAATGTAAACTATTTGAAATTGCTATTAAATGTCTGACTCGGTAATTAGACTTTCTTATGTGTTGATTTCACTATAATCAAGATAAAGGTAGCATAGTAATCTTTTGGACTTTGTCTTGTGTGTGTTATACATAGTATACTGCGCTTACCTTGTTTTAAGAAAATGAGAAACCTATTTTGGACTCTCACTAGTAGCTTTTCTTTTTCCTTCTCTAAACAATGCATTCTCTGCTGTTATTACATACTGTAAATCAAGCTATTTGATAGCTGACCTTGCAATAAGAGAGCAAAAAGGCAAAGGTGACACAAAAATGAGTATTTCTCTGTAGATACAGAGACGAAGGAGGGAATGCCAGAGAGTCTTCTCCAGTCGTCTGGATACAGTTCGCTATTATCCACAGACCCATCTCCCAAAGCTGTGACCATTAATTCTCATGGTCTGACAGACAATTCAAAGGTAAGTAAAACTGGCAAATGCTTAGTTGATTTCCTTTCTGAGGTCAAGAGAACAAGTAAGCATTAGTTTTAGTTGTATATACTTCTAGTGAAAAACAAGGAAACTATGCAAAACTACACCTAGGTCTGTCTCATAAAAATCCTTTTGCTATGTAAACAGTGCTTAAAGTCGCATTTTCTCTATTAATTTTTCAGGTTGAAAGTCCATGTGAAGAATGTTAGCTTTGTAGAGTTCACTAACTTCATTGCTTTTAAATTGCAGGAGACAACAAGACAAAGAATGGAAAGGATAAGTAAAATGTAAGTAATAGGAAAGGGCAGCAGAAAAAGGGGGGAGTTGTACTGGACTAAGGCGTATAGAGAACATACATATGTGTTCCAAACCTCAAAGGTCTCTACATCAGGTGTGGCATTTCCTTATGACTCCACTGGATAATAAATCTACTTACAGTTCTGTATTTGTGGGATGAGTCACTGTTTTGGTTTCTAAAAAGCAATAGAAAGCATTCTTAATACTATTAACTAGAGATTAAAGAATGTTTAGAATCTGGTTGACAAGGAATAGGAATATTATTTATCTCTTGATAGGAATGCCCTGGTACTTGAAACTTTTCTTCCTGAAAAATGGCTACAATGTCTTAACTCTGTTTTTTATTATTTAAAGAAAAGTAAAACCAATTTCAGGCTAAGCATAGCTGTGATAACTGTATTAAGGTGTATTTGATACGAGTTTTAAGATCTGTAATGAAAACTTTTTTGTAAGAAACATTTTTATTACACTTAAAGAGAAATGCATTGCTGTATAATGTTTCTTGAGCAAGAGATTTCTATTCTGTAAGTGCCTGACCTGAAAAAAAGCTGTAGCCTTTTTTGTGATTTAATTTTGTTGTGTGGGTTACTTTTTTATTTATGTATAGTTAAGGTTTATTGATATATAGTAGGGGTTTTAAAATACAAACCAATTGTAGAGGAAAAGGGGTGATTGAGAGCAAACTTAAAGTTTCATGCTGCTTGTTAATATTTTGTATTCATTAGAGAGTTCAAGGCAGGTTAGTTATTTCTTACTGTATTTTAATAAGTGTATGTGTGTAAACAAAATTTATTTTCAGAATTGAAGAAACCTCAGAATTGTTGAAAACCTCAAGCAACACCCCTGAGAAGACCTGAAAGCACGGGTCTTCAGACCTGGTCTTTGTTGACTTATGGATATCAGAACTAATATGTATGTTTGTACAGCATTAAATTTCTAATATGTCAAATTTGGAATGATCACCAGTGCTTTTATTCCTTTGAATAAATATTTTTCTAATGCATCTGTGTATTGATTTTTCTACTCCCTGGCCCCAATTTTTGGTTTTAAAAACTGTTCAAATAGCTTCCCCCGACTTTCATAAAGTGAAGTCATTGCAGCAGCGTATTTTTGTGTTGACATTTGTTAGCAGTGTGCTAAGTAATATCTTTTTTAAAGTGCAAGCTTGAGGACCGTGGTTTACATCCTGTTGGAAACATTCCAGCTGGGGCTTGCATATAGCACCCAAGAGGCTTTCTTACATACCATCTTACCATCTGTTCTGTTGAATAAGTCTTAATGAAAACTTAAATACACAATTTTAAATTTGTACCTTTTTTGCTGGTTTTATTTAAATATAAATTTTCATGCTGAGCTGGAGAGCACCAACATGTTATGGCTTCCATTAACACTGACAAAGGGAGGGTCAGTTTGATCCTAAACACTAAAGTGTACAAATAAGTCGACA
This sequence comes from Pterocles gutturalis, assembly GCF_000699245.1. Classification (NCBI taxonomy): domain Eukaryota; kingdom Metazoa; phylum Chordata; class Aves; order Pterocliformes; family Pteroclidae; genus Pterocles; species Pterocles gutturalis. Next base: position 4,874 of record NW_010131003.1, read on the forward strand.
GACTTTGACTCCAGGAGATGTGTTGAGTGTTTTAGTACTCTTACCCAACACATTTTAAGACCAGCAGCACAGATGGAGACCATCCAGTATACAAAGATGCACAACATTTTTATGATTTGAAGCCATATTAAAATTTCTCTTTAGAGATGTGTACATGTAAGACTTCCGTAAACATTATATAATAAAACCAAAGACGTGTGAGCCTTGATAAGATTTATTTATTATTCTTTGTAAATTGGTAGCGTATCACAGCAAGGTTCCTTTGTACTATAATACTTCACTTAAAAAGATTTTTGGAGTTTGATATCACAAAAACAGTGTATTTTTTCTGGCAGAGTTTGCAAATTAAGGTGAAAGCAACTGTTTGATATTGTGCTGTAAAAAGTGATTTGTGTTTTAATAATAATTATGGTTATAGAAAAAAGATGGCTTTATTTTACATGCAAACAGAAGAACATACAGTTATCCATTATGTTATATAAACTTTGGTCAAGGGTTTTTGGACTTTTGTAATAGAACTTTTCCAGTTGTTTAAAAAAAAAAAAAAAGGAAGTTAGATGATGTTAACACATTTTGCTCCTTAATTGAAAATAGACTTTGCAAATCACTGTTCATTATCCCAACAATGAAATGAAATGAGATTTTCTTCTAAATGTTGAATTGTTCTAACAGAAAAATGGGACTACAGCACCATCTCGTGGAAATCTTTATACAAAGTAATTACCAAAGTAGGAAAAAACTGTATTCCTATACGCTTGGAGCTATTGCTTTAAACCAGTAATGATCAAATATTTTGAAATATAATGATAATGTTTGTGGCAGGAACCATAACAATGAATCTGTTGTTTGATGTTACGGCAAAGATGAGAAGTGTTAGTCAATATAAATTATTCAAGTTAAAAAGGATTTATCATTGAATACATCTGATTGATGCACCAAGTGTTAGAAAAAGGTCTTTCTGTAAGTGTGCAATTTAATATCTCCAGTACTGCAAAATTGAAAATCCAGAGTTGTTAAACTATTTCCTTCTTCTAAAAGCTTAAATGCAGTACTTTTCTGTACCTTTTCTTTGTAATTAAAGGCTTTGCTTCTTGTATTTTCAGGACCAAACAGACTCACTTTAATTGAACTGAAGTTGAAAGTGTTTTATTGTTAGGGCAGTGGAACTGGTTTTCTGAAGGTCTTTCTCTCACATTTGCTTTCTTTAAATTAAATCTGGATTTGGAAGATAGTGCCATCTTCTAAAAAATAAATATTTATAGTGCATTCAAACCTTTACATGTTTGAGTTATGTTATTATTGTTATTATTCAATTCTATCATTGCAAACAGTACTAGTAATGGTATGTGTCACAATCTTCACCAAAGCAGTGCAGTGCTGGGAAATACATGTCATGACTGAAAACAGCAACAGTTTTTGAGTAGCTACTGGTGCAATGCTACTACAAGCATTGTCACAGCAAAGAGCTGGCATTCTGTGTGCAAACAGTTACATGGATGGATCTTGCTGAGTGACAGGAGATGTTAGATACCTTCCAAAACACAAATTAAATAAATCCAGAGAATCTTCCTCACTATAGTGTCTGTCATGCCTAGTGCTCACCAATTACTTGGAAAGAAATACCTATTGTTCAAGATATATGTTCTATGATTATAAATCATTAATTGAACTACTGCTGTTTCTTAAAGTTACTGAATTTAATTACTGCTTTAAAAATATATATTATTAATTTTATAATTCAGAATTGTTCTAACAACTTGTATTTCCTTAGACATCAATAGAGTAATTCCACCTTATGTAACTGAAAGTATTTGTGCATTATGTGGGATAATAAAGCATAATTGCATTAAAGTAGAATGCTAAAACTGAAACTTCTACAAAAATATACTTTTTAACTTGATTTTTTTTCTAAATCTATTAAAACTTACAGGATTCCCATTAAGATTTTTTTTTTTACTCTGCCTTATCTAACATCAGTATGCACATTAGTTTGTTTACTGAAGTTAAAACATGCTATAGAAAACATAATAAGAATCCTCTTACCCTTTGGAAAGCACTCTGATAACCTCTTTTAGTTATAGTTTGATTTTTTAATATACTGCTACATGTTGTGGAGTTCCAGTGGTCCGACTCATAACTACTAAGAAAATTATTGCAGTTATGACACTAGAATGTGTTCTTTATGATGTTACATTTGATGTTTAAGATCTGATACTTAAATTGTACTGCAGATCACTCAGGTTTGGTTGTACCTAAGTATGAGATAGGCTCAATTACATCCTGGTGTTTATGCCTAACTTGGAATTGTTTTGCATCATCAGAAGTGTATTCAAATCTCTAAACCACAATTACTGTGTCCTATTTCCTTATATTCAATTTTCTTGTGCTTATTCTTGGAGTTCTTTTATGTGTTTCTGTCCTGGTTTAGTCTCCTATCCCATGTCAGCCTCAATTTGGTTTCTAGTCCAACAGGGAACATGGTGCAGAAGAAACCTGGACTGCAAAATGTTTTTTAAAGATTTACTTTTTTTAAAATTTGCATGATACAGAATGCCTGTTGTCTTGAAGTCAGTTCCATTAAGGTGAAAATCTCTCATGGAATTTTGCAGAGCTGAAGTCTAGGCTCTGTGGGGAGGGACGTTACTTGATTTTCCTTTTCTGTCGGTCTAGCAGTGATTAGTAAAGCTACCCTGTTTGAATTCTAATATTTTTTTCTGTTAATATAGAATACTTATTGCAGAGTTTTAAAAAAATATTCCAGTGTGAAAAATACTGCATACATATTTAATTTATTATTTTTTTTAGCTTAAACTGCTGGTAGCATGTAGAGTTGTGACTTCAGTTGGGCTATACCTGATGAGTGTGGAAGATCAAATGGGTTATAGCTCTTTTGAATGAGCTATTCTTTTTAATTTCTTAAACAAGGGTATGTATTGAGTTGTGGGGATAGCTGTCTGGTGCCCATATGGCTTCAGAGAAAATTTTATGTGTTGCTAAATTTGCTGTTACAGCCTGCGATACAACCAGCCTATAATCCTATTGCTCATACTAACCACAGTTGTTTTTTTCTAACGGCTATTTTGTTGCTCCCCCCTTCCCTTTCCCTTACTCATTTTTATGTGTGTGTGTGATCTATTGTATCTATTTTTATTTTACTAGTAATGAAAAGCTAAAGTCAAGGATATGGACACATGGAAGCTTGAGAAGTGCATTCTTGTCCTGTAAAGGTTAGTTTTTCTGGAGAAAGTAAGATGATCAAAATGTAGGAGAGGCTACTAATATTTGTGGAATTTACTTTTTATTCGAGATGCTTAAAATTCTTTACTAATCATCAGTGAACAGGGGTTAAAGCAGCTTTTTCTATTAGCTGCTTGTTTTGACATTGGAAGTTATTCAGTTTCAGCTGTAGTATATGCCACTTAAAGTTCCTTTTCAGTTTCTTTCTAGGATGTTTAACTCTATGTGGTGAAAATCTATGTAGTACACTTATAAATGTCAGACAGCAAAATATTCTTGTCAGGAAGGGTATTAAATCTGCAAAAATTGTTTAATGATAGTATGTTACTTCTGTGGTATCTAGGCAGATTTCTGTGTGATAGAGGTCTGTGTTGTGTTCTTTGAAGGATACTTAGAATGATGCAGTCTGTCAGCTATTTCAGATGAGCAATCAATACAAGGGTACTAGTTAAAACATTTGTGACTGTAATGTTCCAAATGGGGAAAAGAAGTCATACTAAAACTGTGTGATATTTCTTTGCTTGAGCATCCTAGAGTGTATTTCATGGGGTATAGTAAACTTAGTAGCTCTGTTTATGCAATGTTACCTTATCTAAGAGAGAAAGATGCTATTTCTATGGTCACAAAACTCATCCTCTTTAGACTTTATCCAGAGCAAATGCTTGATTTGAAAGTAGTGAAGCTTTTTACTATCTGGGAGGAAACTGGTAAAATTGTAGGTTAACAACAGTAAGCACTAGTGTGGAGCAATGTGTGCTGATTTTCTCCTCCCTTTTACCTTTCCAGTTATTGTAAAGGAAGCTTCATATGCTATAAAGCAAAATAACTCTTGATGGAAGAGAATGTTCTGTGCTGGAATCAGCAGAAATATAACTTTGCCAACATTAGGTTTATAATGATTAATTTTTAACATAAGCAATATCAAAGAATATTATGTCTCAGGGTATTTTAATCAAAGACTAAATAAAGACTTTGTTTCTAAAATATACTGCAAGGTCTTCATAAACTTTCGGACTTGTATGTCTGTTCTCATCTTAACCTGGTGTTGCTGCACTTCATTGAGTGCATCTTGAAATTTGAACTGGGATTAAGAGAACTGCTGTTAGAGCGCCTTGAATACTTTCCATGAATGCTGAGAATAGTTTCACAAAGCTAGAGCTTTTGGCAGCTTAGGGGATTTCCTTGTACTGCTGCTCATTCCCATCTGATTGTGCTAACCGCATTTTGTTAGCTGATGTGTACTCGTCTGAAAATACATTGTGAGGGGTATTGCTTGGTGTTGCTTTTTTCCATCCACATTGGCTTTGTGATCCAGCTTAGGAAACTGAATACAAACATTTGTGTTTGAACTTTCAGTTGGAGCAGCATGCTGTGGTGACAACAAGTAACTAATTTAACTATAAGGTAATAAGTTAGCCAGTATAGTTAATGGAGTTAGAAACATTTCATTACTATCAATACTAGTGATTACTATCAATATAAGTGAGTTTTAATATACATGAAGACTCTCCAGTTACTTTTAGCAGTGCATGTTCATTTTTTTCATAGGTAATGTGCTATGCCTTTCCTATCATACTGATTTATGATCTCAGATTACACAGAGTCTTTATCCCTATATTGTTGCATAAGTCATTTATAGTAACTTCTTTACAGTTGGAGAAAGCAAATATAAAATTAAGTGATTCCGCTTGTTTTCCTTCTGAGAGTATTATGCAGTTTGGTTCATTGTTTCTGGCTATTAAGAATTACTGAGGAAAAAAGTGTAGTCTGGTTCTAAGAGTTCTCTTAATTGAAACCATTCAATTGGAACCTATGGAAGTAACTAAAGGGTGAGTTCATGAACTTGCTTGAGTTTATGTATTAGTAGTAACTTAAGCTCCAGCTTCTTGTAGTTATAAAAGTAGTTGACAGCTGTGATAATTCCAGATAAAGTAGTTGTGCTTTTGTGAGGACTACAGAAAAATAGGTGCTGATATGGTGGGAGATAGCTAGCCTGAATACTTTATCAAATTCATTTTTAAGCTGTGATATGACATATTAAGACCAATGACTCAAGTTTTCTGTAGGTTTTTTTCATACATCACTGTTGGAACATTTCTGTATTCTCTATATTACAGAAACCTTCTTCATAAGATGTACCGGCAAACAATTTATTGCTCTTAAGTATTTTGTGATTGAATGTTGTATTAAAACCTGTTAAAAGTTTTAATTCAAGCTGACTTTGTCTTGCATAATACTGTCTTGATGTAGTGATCATGAATTGTCTTCAGTATTAAATATCTTCATACCTCTACAGAGGGAAGGGATACAATTGTTATGTTGTTTCAGTATGGAAGACAAAACAAAACAATTGTTCTAGTGATTGGGAGGGCACTGAAAGATATTAATGCCTTTAGTTATTTCACAGTTGATTTCACAATCTTGGCTTTGAGTGAAAAGTATTTTTTTTACAGGCATGGCTTTGATATACTTTGGGATTTGATTTAGTGAGCTTTCCGATGTCTTGCCCCCAACTTAAAATATTGACTTAAATATGTACTCTAGTACTGATCTAGAACTATAAGAACCTGTGATGATCTGTAGGTGTTCTGGAGAGATTTGTGAGCCTTTGCTGTATAGATACAGTTTTGTCTTAGCAACAAGTTAGATTAATCATCATCGTGAGTCACTTGCTCAAGGAGAGAAGCTGTCTTGAGTACAAAGCAAACTGAAGTCCTAGCAGAGATGCTTGTAGCCTTGAAACGTGTATACTCAGAATATGGAGGTCTTTCCTGGTTGCAGGAGATTCTTCTGGATGAGATAAAAATGAAACTACAAAAGAGCCAGGAAAACGTCTCTGGATGAACCAAAAGTAGGTGTCAGTAGGACATATTTTATTCAAATAATACTTAAAAATTTATGTTCGCAATGTAATGTGTCTAACAATCAAGCAACATGAAATATAAAGGGAGTGCATTTAATTAGAAGTATGCTAATATTGAGAACAATTTGAAATTAAAATGGCTCAAATGAGTAGGGAAAATACACTATAGTATGATGGTCATACTGATAATACGATGGAATAACGCCTTCTATGACCAGGACAAAATTATGATTACAACTTAATCTTCAAAAGTGATGTGCGGAAAGAGGGGATGTGGTTTAGTCTCCTAGACTTCTCTGAAGTTCAGCAAGCTTTCTACCTAAGAACCCCTCTAAAACTGGAAGGGTGGTGAGGAGTGGTGTAAAAATGAAAACGTTTGACATAATTTTGTTTCGTACTTGGGGAAAAAAAAAATGTGACAGCATCCCTTTGGAAGGAGGTGGTTGGACTTGAACAGAAACACCAATTCAGATTCCAAAGCCGTTGTTGTCATTCTGCTTCCAGGATTTAGGTAATCCCCTTTGCATTCTCCATGTTTTCATCAGAGCACTTTTAACTCTCTGTTAAAACAAACATACTAAAGTCTCATGCTTCGGAACATGGTCAGCAAGGTTAAGGAGGAATTTGCATCCAGTGCATGCATGATTAGTGAGGTGTATTGAGGGCTTGAAGGGGATGGAATGGGTTTTTTGTTTGTCTAAAAAATATATGGTCCGACATTCATTGCTAATATTAACTTACGCTAATATTTCAATACAAATATAATGCAAATTTTAATCTAAATTCTTTATTGGTACGTTTTTCTTCCTTTGGTGACAGCCATATGGACAGCTATTCAGGGTCCGGGTCAGAATGTCAAACATCTTGGGTATTTTACTTTGCTGTGTGAAGTCAATTTTTGCTTTCTAGCCTTGTTTGGGCATACCTCAGCTAATCGGACAACCCCCATTGCAGAAGCTTGTTGGAGGCACATGATTTTTGATGGGCCAAAACCAGCAGCAGTCTTCTTTCCTATGAAGTTCTGTGCTAACCCTGTGTCTGTGCCTCTACAGAATCCCAGAATGTTAGAGATTGGAAGGGACCTCAAAAGATCATCTAGTCCAATCCCCCTGCTGGAGCAGGAACACCTAGATCAGATCACACATGAACGCATCCAGGCGGGCTTTGAATGTCTCTTAATGCATTGGTTTATCTGTCAGGAACCTGTGCACATGGAACTGTGTGAACTGGCTCAGTTCAGATGGGGGGAGACTAGATGCAGGAGAGAAGCACATTTCAGTCCAATTGGCTATAGGCACAAAGGCAAGGCAACGCCACAGGGAGAAGACAGGAGTAAGCAGTTGGGGGTACCCAGAAGCAAGCTTGGGGCGGGTATCCTCTTTGGCAGTAACAGGCTGTGATATTGTTGCATTACAATATTTATTGCTTTCTGGGGACTAACACAAGTTAATTTGACTATTTTTATGATTTATGAGGTGAGTGAATACTTTGGTACTTTGTCTCCTTTTATAGCACCTCCTCAGAGGGGCTCTTCCCAAACTTCTTTAAGTCTGCTGTGGTGGTTTTTTTGAGTGCTGTAACATTTTAGGATATATATGGGGTCAGACCTAGTATCACAGATATCACAGTCACCTTGAATACAATGAAAACTAAAGCATTGTTCTTTTTTTTTATTTTTGGTGTTGCTGGACAGCTGAAGTTTAAGTCTGTATTTTTCTTTTCCTTTCTTGAAAAGACAGCTGTAACTACATCAGTGTGTAATAATAAAAAATTGTAGTAGTAAGCACAACAGAATTAATGAAGACTGTCATTGTTTCTAGCTCTGTAAAGCACACAAAACACTCTTCTTTGCCCAGTGGATTGGCAACGTTCAGTGGCTTTCATTAATCTTTAAATACCTTGCAGTGCTTTCTAAATGATTTCATTTTGTGATGGGGTAAAAAAAAAAAGGAGAAATACACCTCAGTTAAATTGTCCTGATACTCATTTAGCTCTTTCTTTGTTTGCAGTGTCTTTACATTTTTTTCACATAATGTATCACATCTAATATGCTAAGACTATTTCTTTCTGTTATGCTTATGTTTTTAATGTTTGGGGTGGGGGGAAGAATAGAGTTTTGTTGTTGTCTACCTGGGCAAGCTTTAATATGGACACTTAAAGCCCAGATGTACTCAGCAGAGTAAGCTAGCTCAGGTAATCTTTAGTCTTCTCACACTTAAGTCCATTTAAATAAAGTTGTAACTGTAGTCTCTGTAAGCATACCTAAGTTATCAGTAAATTTAGTAGCTCAGGTCCTGACATGTTATCAGGGCTATAATGTTGAGGTCAGCACAGGCTACGAGACCCAGGAAGTTTGTTGGCCAATCTGTGTTGCTGTAGCTGCTCTTGCTGATAACCAGTCTAGTTTGATAACTCTGGTCTTAATAGCTTGGACAGCAGCGTATACATAATTAACTGCATGTGGTAGCTTAAAGGTAAATAGTGTTCTGAGTAGTTCGTATTACATGGTTTTAATATCCCATGTATCCCACAATGATTGTTGTTATGTGTATTTTTGTGTTTCTCCTTTCTAGTTTTATCTTCATATTTCCTGTTGTTGAAAAAAGAAAATTATTGACATTGCCCATAGTTTACAATAAAAATAATTTACTCTGTGATTATTTGAAAGAAAAAGAAACCAAAAGTAAGAGGTCTCAGAAATGCTGGAAATAGTTTCGAGCCATATTGTTCTAACAGGGCTTTGAGCATATCTATTACTTTAAGCCCTTGTGTTATCTTCGAATAATATTGTGCTTAAGTGGATCCATTTTTCTCTCCTTAAGTCTGGAAGAAATTTTTAATGGTGTTTATTACTGTATCAGGTGAATATGTGGGTATTTTGCTTGCCAATACTATCTTTTATGACTTGCATTTCAGAAAGAGCTACTATTGTGATGGGTTTTGCATTCCAGTGTATCTAGAAGAAATAGATGGAATAAATAAACAGGATCAGTCAAGTACCATGTCAAAAGTGCTGTTCTTGTTAGCTCACCCTTTTGTATTGGTAGAGATTTTATATCACTTAGATTATTTTTCAGAAAAGAGAGACCACTGTGGACTTTCTGCAGGCTCTTGCAGAATGTGAACCATGAGAGACGTGATGGTCTGGACAAGGTAATGCTGGGAAGTATCCGAGGGAAGCTGTAGTTAAGCATACTAGTAAAATTGCGACAATATATGCATTAGTTTCATGTGTGGAGAGAAATGGTAAAGACAAAATACATAGACAATGAACTTCAAGTATGAAAACAATGCTTGCAGAACATAAACAGGTCAGCTGGAAACTAGTGGAGTATTTCCAGTGTTATTTGAAGAGATAAGTGTTAGTCTGGGATTCTGTATAGATCATATTCTCATCTTCTGTTTTCTGTTTGAGACCTGGATTCTTCAGAGCAAAATGTAATGTCTCTGAGGTTTTCAAAAGGGGCTATTTTACTTCTTAGACCTGTCTGTACGTCACGTATCTCACTTTTGGATGGGGAGAATCAACTCAGAACCCATCACTGCAAAGTTACTGTTGTCACTTATCTAGTTCTATGTTTGTCAGCATTGAACTTTGTCAGCGTTTTTTTTCACTCAGGTAGTATTTTCAGTAAATATTTTTTTCAGTGTTTCTCATCTTAACAACCTGATTATTATCAGCAAAAATTATCATATCACAAGATAATCACCTCTTCCAGAACACTTATGAATTGATTTGGATTTGATATTTCTACTTTCTAGTAGTAGCTGCTCAGCTAAATCTGTGAAAAGGGTAGTACTCATTAAATCTTCGTCCTCATGGCCTTTTTGAGAGTTTACTTCAGCTTTTTGTTGTCTTTTGCACTTTGTTCCCTGCTAGCTTTTCTAAATTTTCACTGGAAAGCAGTGAGCCTATCAGTATGACCCTTAATAAAATGTCACTCTAAAATTTTTGGAGAATTGTCCGAAAAAAAATTCTGATAATTCAGGAACGTCTGTTATCTTCAGAACCTTGGACAAATTACAGCCCTGTATATCCATGCATTTCTATTTCTTTACTACTTACCCTTGATTTATTCAGGCAAAAGAATTTTATCTTTTCAACTTCCTTTTTACTTTTCTTATGTCAAATGTTGGTTTCTTTTTGGCCTGTTAGCTCTATATGAACTGTGATCCTTAATGGAGAATATTGGAAACGTAGTATTAAATACAAATTTTCTCCTAAATATTCCTTTAAAATGAAGATGCTGAAGAAGTCTTCTGCTTCTCATTTTGAGTCATTTGAGGGTATTGCATATCTAATGTTTATGTGATGTGAAGAAAACTAGACATTTTTCACAGAAAAGTGCAAAAAGAGAACAGATAAACTTGATAGATTAGAAGGAATTTGCCTGCCTCTCACATAATTGCAGAAACTGCAACTTTAAACTGAGTGTAGCACCCTTCAACAGGAACTTTAATTTCATACTGTCAGTGGTATTACATAACTTACTGCTTGGTACTTAATAACAACTTTAACTTAGGAGTAATGATTTTACATTTAAACTCCCATTAAAAAGATAAACACGTTTAGACTGACGACTTGGTTCACTTCACCATGGTGTCTGGTCAGTATGAAAGACTTTATGCATTTTTTTCCTCATTCTTTTAGGTTTCTGAGGCCCTCTCTGGTACTAAGATTTAAAAACTTGTCTGCCTGACACCTTAAGGCCACTCACAAGTCTCTGATGACATTGAGGAATATTCAAAGCTACTTACTTACATAGCTAAAATTGCATCAGATGACCTGTGAGAAACAGGTACCACCGCAAATTCAAGTTACTGTTAAGATTCCTGTCAGCAAAGGCAATAATTTTAGCCCTTTCTTGCTAAGGCAACCAAATAGAGTATTATTACTCAAACATCTGTCAGCAGAGACTAGAGGGTCTACCCTCAGCTAAGCTAGAAACCCATAATGAAGGACAGCTGGTCCAAACTGCTTCTGCTTCCATGAGGCTTCAACACTTCTTTGATGTATAGGTAGGTCACATTTGTGACAATATAATTTTCTAGAAATAATCTGCCCAACATAATTTATGCAGTCTAACTTTTCTTCGTTAGGCTACTTTGTTATTTACCTTCAGAGTCTTAAAATTTTCTGCATCCAAGTGCATAATGCGTTTCTTTAAAACTGCTCAAACTTGCTGTGCTAGTTTTCACTTAGAAAGCAATTAAGTATTTCATTTCTGAGATAAGCAGAAGCTTTCTATTTTACTTCCCATATCCCTGTACTGTAGCAAGCCAGCAGAACCCACTTCCTCTCTTTTATAAAATGGTAGATATTCCAGTATTTATCCATAATATTCCCTGTGGCTTCTTCCTCTGCTTTACTTTAATATGTGTACTTGCTATTCCAACCTCTTATCAAAAGGCTGGGTTTTTTTTCTTTAGATTCACCAACTTTTTAGGTACTCAGATGCTTCCAGAGGTTTTTCAAGGCTCAGGATGATCTGAAAGTTGAGAGCTTGCAAAAACTAAGATTTCACATTGCATTTCCAAGTAGGATAAAAGGGGAAAGGTGAAGGGCTGTTTTTAACAAAATAGTGGATAATCATCACTTCAGGAAGAGTTCAATTGCTGCTGTGGACTAGAGATGGGATAGTAGATTTTTACTTGGAAGATGAATAAGAAAGGCCATTAACAATTGTTTATAGTGTATGACAGCATCTTATAATTATGACTGTTCCACTAGTAATAACCTGAACCTTAGTGTTGTCTTGGGAAAAAAAAAAAAGTTTGAATCCCACAGAAAACAGGATCTTTGTCTCCTCATTTTTTTTTCAGCTTTTAAATGGTGTTAATGTTAAGAAGCTTAAAAATAAATACTTTGTAGTTAAAGCTATTGCTGAACCTGAAAGGTTTTTTTTACACTGCTGTTCATTTTACTGTTCAAATTTCACTGCTATGTATTTCTTACATTGCAAAAAACCTGTGTCTCTTTTGTAGCCTTCCTGTAAGGATACCTGATTCTTTGTTTCAAACATTATCTAGAAACTGTTAAGAACAGTTTAAATTGCCAATTGGTTAAGGAGTGAATCTCTGTTGTGGTATCACAAGGCAGGATATTTTTTGGAAAGTGAGTATATACAACCAGAGTCCTTAGTTTCTCAACCTTGTAGTTAGAAATCGTGACAAAACTAGGATCAGGTTTAGCTGTCTTACACAAAAGTGTCACCTTCCTCAAGAAGGTGTAGAAAGTTTTTTGTAGATGGAGAGTGGTTATTTGGTGTGGAAAATCTTGTATAACACAGAGTAATATCTGACCATTACAGGTGTCTTTTTTTAATGTGTATCCACACTGAGATGTTTCTTCCATGTTTGAAGGTGAGCTGGCTACAGGAGGGCCATGTTCTTGGTGCTGAGGCCCTGATAGATAAGCAACCCTAAGAATTGTTGACTGACTGTGTGTAAACAAATGACTTTTTTTGTTTTCAGTGCCTTCAACTCTGCATTCATTTTTTTCTTATCTCCAGGTATTGTCTTAGGTTACCCTGGCCCTTTTTAGCATGTGTGGTGTGACCTCTGGTAAAAACGTGAGGTACGCTGTAAGACATGTCTGAGGGGTTTTTTAACAAGCTAAAATAGTTTTAAAAACCTCTATGGATTTTATGCAGACTTTTGGCTTTACTGTAATTTTAATTAGATTTTCTGTACGCAAAAAAAAACGCTTGAAAGATACATGAGATTTAAACTACATGTGGAATTGTACTACTGAATGCAGAGGGACTTTGAAATGTTCCACTATTGATGAAGTTGCTTGAACTATCCCAATCCTTACTTTAACAGTGACCTCTTCTTATACTGGGTTGTTATTCAAAATTTGCTGGCATTCGCTACCTTACTTTCTAATGATATAAGAGCTGCAGCAATTCTCCCTTATATTCAGAAGAGAAAACAGATCATAACTATGATGTGTCTGTGAAACTTCTTTTTTGAGTGGGTGTTCCTGTAGATGGTGCATTTATGTCTTTGCTGATGCAAAATAAGTTTAGTAACATGTAAGTTTTGTCATCTTCACACATGTTAATAAAGTTGTATTTTAAGCAATGTCACTTTTCAACATAAAATATTTTTCTCACTGAAAACGTTCCACTTCTGATAATTGCTGGGGAGTGTGTAAATCCATTTCTAAATACAGAACAGATTGAAGACCCAAAATTTGCTACGATAAACATGTTCATGTAATTTTGTTACCTACTCTAATGTACCATTAAAAAAAAAAAAAGCCCCCAAATATTTTTTTTCTGTTTTTCTCCTCTGTTTTTCTTTTCAGAAAAATAACCAGGCTGGTAATAACCAGGCAAGTTACTGATGCACAGTACTCCAACATGTTTTCTCCCTCTGACATTTAGTACAATTTTTATTATGTTCTCAAGAGTATATTTTACATATTTACCATAGATTTGGTAGACATTCATGTTGTGGTACACACCTGTGATTAAATCATGTGAATACCAGGTGTCAAGCATACAGCAGGTCTCAGTTTTGCTGACTAGTTTTCAGAACTGTGAAGAAAGAGGAAACTCCAGGAAGTACTGCTGCCTGTTCTTGTATGCATATGCACCCCAGCCCATTTTCTAGAGATAGAAAACCTGGACTGATATAAAAATCTGAAATACAGTAAGAAATTGGATTATTAATTTACTTGATATCTAGATTTGGAATTTGATAGGCTAAATGCAGTGTAGAATCAGTGCTAACTGACAAAAGTGAATTGGCAGATAAAATGTAAATATAATATTATGTTTCATATAATTTAAGGGGAAAAATGTCCAAATTAGTGTAAACCCAAAAATCATTAGTTTTATTAATGCAGATATCTCTGAATACCTGTTGAGAGTAAACAACAATGATCAGAAAATAGTCACTCTAAAAGTAACTGGGCTATTTTGATTCAATGAATTGCCTAATAGGGGTACTTTTACTGGCTCCAAATCTTAAACTCCCAGCGTTTCTAGTGGAAATCTCCATTACCCATCTGTTGTTCTGAGGTAAATATAAAGAGAAATATATGTTTCTCTAAATGTATAGAGAAAACAATCTGTGATCAAGGAAGGTCTTGGATGGTGCAAACAGTACACGAGCATTATTCAGGCAGTCTACCCCAGCACTGTTTCCAAAGAGCATTGAAGTTAGTGTTCCTTCTGATTAAGTAAAGCTGAAGAATATCACTGAACCTTTACCTTCCTGGAATTGAAGCGTAGAATATAATGTGATCGGCTGAGTTGTTTGCTAATTGAAGCAATCAGTCAAGATAATGAGGGAGGATTTTGCAGTGAGTGGGAGAGGGGTAGGGGAGGCGTTCACAACCTCATGGAAAGTAGAAACATGATTAGTGGGTACAGGCTTGGGAAGATTTGTGTTAGGGTTGGCAGTGAAGAAGTTTTGCACTCTGCACTCAGGAATGATGTTTGAAAAGTTGGTTGTTTATATTTGTTACACTGGGCTGTTTTACACTCTCATAAAACATGTTTTTCTGATATATGGCAACCACAGAATAGCTATGGACTTAAATTGGAAGAGTAACTGCAAGTTTTAATTTGAACTGAATTGCTACTTCACGGTGGAATTCTTACTTGCTTACTGTAGTTCTTAAATGAAATATGTGATCTGGATGGTGTTCAGCCCTCATTTATCACTTTTGCATACCCCTTTTACAGCTGGATTTTCAAATCTGATTTTAAAGTTCATTTAACATGCCTTCCAGAAAGTAAATATGTCAGTAAATTTTGGTTTATTTTACATTCTCAAGATAGTTTAACTTAGTACAAACCTATACTACATTCAAACTTTATTCAGAGTTTGTCAGGACTAGTTTAATTTCAGATTATGGAAAGTGATTCAAAAACACCTGGAGCCAAGATTTATATCCTTACCTAAATTCTGAAAGCACTGTGTTTTTATGGCTCTTTAGAGGAAAGGCAGGAACTGCATTAACACTTGTTAGTGCAACAGTTAATGCAATGTTGACTAGAACTTCAAAACCCTAAATATTAATGTTAAAAAGAGAGGGAGGCAATAGGTTTAAATATTTGATCTTTCATGAATGAAATTACTTTCTCTCCTTTTGAAAAAAAAAATCAGTCCACTTTTAAGACATTTGAGGGACATCATGGTCCTGTGAACAAGGCCTGCTTCTTTATTTTCTGTTGATCTGGTCTTGAAAATAAAGACCTCAAGTCCTCCTGGAAGTTATTTAACTGGAATAAGTATGTGCAGATTTTGAATCCTCACAGATTATGTACACCACTCCAATTTAGAAATGGATTTATTTCTCAAACAATTAAAATATCTCATTCTTATTGAAAATTATCTTCTGCTTAGCTTTTTCTTGTAGCAGAGATATTCAGGCCCAATATGCTGGAAATCTAGGTTTCAAGTTGCAAGGATTTGAAAGCATCTAACTTTGAGTGTTTTGTGTAGTAATGCTGTATCAATTGGAAAATTTGTCTGCATAAAGCTCTACTGATGTTTAAATCCTTCTTCAGTGATGATGAAAATTACCCTGTGTGTGGTCTCAGGCCCCATAATCTACACTGTGTAATTCCCTTGCTTAACGTAGGCAGTAGAAGACCGCTAGTTACAGAAATGCAGGTTTCAGCACTCTGGGCTGCTTTTCCAAGCTTTAAAATAGTGCAATGATGCCAACTTTTGATTCTTTAGTAAATTTTAATCAGCTGGAATTGTCGTTCATCACTGACAGCACTCCGTTCAGTGTTGTTTCACTTGAGTTAGGGTGATAAATTGTAGTGTGCAATTTCTCTGAAGAGCATAAAACCCTTCCAACACTACATCTGTTAAGAATATAGTGCTAGTCTTTCCATGCAGCAGAATGTTCAAGATTTAATCAAACAGCACCATTTAGAGGTGTCTGTTCATGTATTTGGGCATTTTAACTAAGAAAGATGGGTTACTTCCTGAATGAGAAACAAATATGTCTTGGGATAATCTCTTCTGTCCAAGCTATTTTCCCTATGAAATGGGATTTTGAGATATACTTGTTTAAAATACCTTCAGGAACTTGAGAGCAACAAGTGTTTCCAGTATTTCTACAGCTGTGTGAAATGTTTTGCACATAAAAATGAATGTGATCAATTATGGTTTCACTAAAAGGGGAAGCAAATTCTATTAAGACTGTCAGCAAAAGTTGGTTTTGTAACTGTCTTGAAGAGGGTAGAACTTTTTCTGTTAAAAATCACTACAAAATAAATGAAAATTGATATATTTGATTTTTTAATTTATTTTTATAATGACATTGTGATGCATTACTTTTGTCTGCCTCCCTAAAAATATGTTCTGGAGAAACCCAAGTTTCTTCAGCTATTAGAGGGAACTGACAAAAATTGACAAATCTGTCTCTAAATAGACCATACTCTCTTCTTCTGCCTAAATCCCCAAGACTAATTTATACGTTCTGTTGTTTCCTCACCCTGTGTCCCTTTCTCCACTTAGTACAGTTTGTACTACGGATAGGTCTTACTCTCTTGCAGCCAGTGTAACATTAGTTCTCTTTCCAGCTTGAAGAGCTGATCTATGTTTTAAGCCTTATTTTATTCACTGAAGAAATATTTTTTACATGCTTTTTGTATTATTATTGTGTCTTCAGGTACTGTTATGTTTTAAAAAAAACCCTCAGTGCTCATTTTTACCCCCTTCAGGGCATCGATTCAAAACCTATTGAAAAGCTTCGTTTGATCATAGTTCAGAGAAGTGGGGGGTTTTTCCCCCCCACTAAGTCGTTTACTGTTCTTTTCTGTATGTGCAACTGTCACATAGTAGTACCATTTGAAGATTACATTGTAATGCTTATGGATGATTTCACACTCAATTTTGTATAAATATCAAATACTGGATTGTGGATAATTAATTTTGTCCCCAAGACAAGTCTTTTTATAGAGGCTTTTACCTGTCATTTGGCCTAGAATTGGAATATGTAAGATGAATATAGATGCACTGGGCAATATTCAAGAAATTAAAAGTGGTAGGGTTTCAGAAAGTACATTGCAGCAAAAATTAAGTCTTGTGATGAGGGCAGAGGCAATTTTTGTAAGGCTGTGTCTGTCTTGGTGAGCACTGCACCACTGTAAGACTTTCACTTTAAGGTGAATCTGTTGGTAACTGGACTCATTGTCCCCTACTATGTATACTTTGCATGTTTTTATTTGGTTTAGACCTAATCTGGCCTCATAGACTGAATACCTGTCAGTAGTTTGAATGTTTTAGCAGCTCCCTCCCCAAACAGTGGGAAAACTTGAACAAAGATGTTGCCTTATAAATTAGAGTAACAGGAGGATTCAAAGGAGCTATTAAACTAAATTTGAAGTAAGTTGACATCAACTTAAATTAGGATGCCTAAGTACAAAGCTCTCCCTCAAAGGCCGCCAGAATTCAAAAGAAACATTAAAATAGAAATTCAGATAGTCTAGAGCTCCACAGAATTGTAAATCTGTGTCCACTCGTAACCAGTTCTGAGAAGCATTTCAAATGCTTCAGTATCCAAAACCAACCAGCTAATTTACACTAATTTTCCTGGGCCTGGGTCAGATCCTCGGAGCCCACTTACTGCACCGATCTGCTTGCAAGACCATTGTCAGGACTTGCCTTTTGTATTATACCTCAGGATGTGTAGTAGATTCCTCAGCAGAGGCAGTGCAAACATGTATTTCCACTTTCAGAGATTGTCCTAACCACCCATCTGTAGAATAGTTCATATAAGGAGCATGGTTTTTTTCCCTGCTTCACAAAACTTTTCGCTTTTTATTGCATTATATGTACAGTTATAAGGTAGGCAGTCTTGGGAAAAGCAAACAGAATGCAAACTGTCTCTCTGTGAGCTCCCTGATGGCTAGACCAGAGTTCCATGTCATTATGTCATTGTGGCCCAGACAATTTCCTCTGGATTGCTTTATAAGCATCATCACCAAGTGTGTTTTAAAAGAGAAGAATGTCTCCCTTCCAATAATATGTAAGTACTTGTAATTTCAAGAGTGTTTTCATCCATGGTCCCAAATAGAGAGAGGTATCTTGCTGTGGATAAAACACCTAACCCCCAAAGAAGATTTTTTTGTTGTTGTTGTTGTTAAAGAGTTTTCTGTAATTGTCTCATTTCAGGGAGCAGCTTGAAGGAAGGAAGGAGTTACTGGGGTCAGGGAGGAAAGGCATGGGAACATCTTAAACTGGTTTTGCTGTCTGAAGACAAGACAATGTATCATGTAACTATGCCTTAATACAGATGTCTGGATTCCTTTGTATTCCTTTGAGGGAGGAACTGGTCAAGTGCTTAAGTGGTTCTGCAGCGCCTCTAAGCTTTTTAGACGTGAAACTATGATTTATTGGCCTATGGGGTCCTTCACAGTTCCTCTCAGAATTAAGTACTCTCAGCACTACAAAGGAAATTGATTGTTGTAACTTATTTAATACTTTTAGCGTATAGCTCCACATATAAGGCATCATATTGTCCTAACCAGCAATTAAGGTATTAAAGTAAGGTTATATGTTAAAAAAAACCCAAACCCTTTACACATAGACCAAAAGATAAGAAGTACTTTGGAGATAAGTTTGTGTGTTACTTTTTGTTGTTGTTGTTTTTTCTCTTCCCTCCAAGGATAGCTTGAAAACAAAAGCATAAATTCATCACCCTTGGCCAAAGAATTCCTATTCAGGAAAGGCATTTTGTGGGGAACTAACTTGTCTCCCTGCCGCTATGCACTTGGATCTCAAGTGCATACCAGATGCTTTTCTGACTTGGAACCTCTGTCAGCGCATTAATACAGAGCAAAACAGGTAAGATTATAAAGTGAGATTTAAATAATATCTTAAAGTAGGAGGATGGGAAGATGAGGGAAAACTGTTTAAGGAAGATCACTGTATGACAGATAATTGCATGTGGTATGTGTGTATATTTGCAGTTATCCATCTTGGGTAGTCGTTGCCAAGAGAGATTGTTTACATCAAATTACTTTCCCTGGGTTTACTTTAAACACTTTTATTCATTTTTTTCTCCATTCAAATGGCATAAACCCAATTAAATTATGGATGCCTTTATTTGTTGAGAGCCTGCTTTGTTCATCTACTTTTCTCTGAACCATTTTGTGTTTTCTTTTTAACTTCTAATTTTTTTTTGTCTTTTGAACACTGTACTCACCTGCTTCAATGGATCCAAAGCTACTAATAAAAACACCCCTAAATATATAACAGATGCAGAAGTGAATATAAGTGGAAACAGTTGAATAAGGCAAGCAGACCCAGAGCTGTCATCAAGCTCTTCATAGTCACTAGATTTTTTTTCACCTGCTCATGCCGTGCTTGCTCAAGACCTGTTGGCAGTGACTATGTATTTCATCTCTCACCATTTTTTTTCGCCCACCTCATAGGCTTTTTCTGAGAGTTTGTGGCTATATTAGATTCATCTTTAAATCCGGCTAAATGTGCTAAACAATGTAAAGTGGTTGCTATTAAAAAGACAAATTTATGTGCTGCCAATATTTTAACTTGGGCCTCCTTCTAAAGTTTGTCCTTGGAGACTTTCTGGAGTCCTTCTAGCTTTGAGAATCTAGTGTGGAAGGGTGCGTGTCAGCTTGGTAAGGAGAGCACTGAAGGGCTAGGAGTTTGTTGGTTTGTTTTCCTATATAAACAAAACATGTTTTGGGAAGGTGGAAATTCCATTTGGCAAACGTATTTTATGCAGTGTTTTGAGTCTGAGGTGTGGTACTCTGAAACATACAAAACCTATTAAAAAATACCATGACCCTATATGTAAACTTGAGATGAAAAGAAATGTCATTTATCTTTCTTCACAAATGTTTTTGAAAGCAATTGATGCTCGCTATTCGCTGACACATTCCACATGCAAGAGTTGTGTTTACAGAGATTTTTCTAGATGTGTGAAGAAACTTCTCGGCAAGATGGCCTTAAAGAGGGTGCAGAGAAGTTTTGATTTGGTTACAAAAATAAGGACTCCAGAAACCATAACTCTGTGTGTGTTCCTTTCCTCCCAGGAGTGTTCTCAGATCCCATTAAATGCACCAGGCTTCATTGCCTTGTGTAATTTGTGGGTGCAAAAAAAGAAAGCAGATGCTATCAAAAAAAGTTAGCAGGTGATTTGAGATAATAAAAGCAGTTACATTCTTCATTGTGATCTTTATTTGTTGGTTGTAATAATGTAGTTGGACAGTAACCTAAAGGTAGAAGGGCCATCTTAGTGGCATACCAGAATGATTCTAATAAGGAAAAATAGAACACTTAAAAGGGATTTGTCAATTTGGTTTCATTTAAGTTCTGCCTACATAATCCTACAGTGCTTTCCAGTACAATGCTGGGCAGTGAAATAAGTTAGACACAGGCATCTTTTTAGAAGATTTTTCAAGGACATGTGATCTGACTGTCTCCATCAGCAGCATAGAGAACACATCCCCAGTTCCCTACCAGAGAGTAGAGATGGAAAAACTACTTTGGTCTCCTTCCCATTCTCTGTCCCCTTTCCCCTATCCACATGAAGTGAAATGCAGCACTCCAGCAAATATTCACAGGGGTTTTTTTCCAGCTATATTAAACAATAGTATTTCTGTAATTGACTGGTACATGTTCAAAGGCATTTTGTAGTCTGTGGTGTTGATTGAACTGATCTGTCTGTGTTCAGTATGGCTGTTTTGTTACCGAGAGCTGGCCAGAATCAAGACAACACTCAATATGAGTTAAGCATCTTGTTCACTTTATTCAGGGTTCAGGGATAATATATAGCATTCCAAGCCTTGCATGTGTTTGCTTTCTAACATGATTGGTTTGTTACCTGCGTGCACGCAGTGTGCATGCAGCAGCAGCCAGTGGTCATTGGTTCTTGCCCTCTTGGCATGCGGTTCATATTTGCATACTCCTTCCCTTCGCATCCTGCTGAGCCTCCCCCTGGCCTGCTGTTTACCAGTTCTTTTACTCCCTTCCTCTGTTGTTTCAAGGAGAGTCCAAGGACTCTCAGGCCTCTTTATCGAAGTTTGGATTGTGCACATACTGATGTCCCTGCTCACTGAACCATTCTTCCACACTGTTTCATTTTCTTTCTGGAACTGAGCTACAGGGTCCTTTACTTTCTATTCCACAGATCTCTTGAGACCACACATCTTTCTTTGTCATGCAATCTAGTGATCACTTGCCCGTATAGAGACAGAGCAGGACAGTAGTGAAAATCAGTTTGGTCATAGCTTGTGAAACTGCTGTTCTTGCTAAACTGTGCGCTTCCTTTCTGCCTGATGAATATGTGCCTTTAAATATAAAGTTAAAACTAGCTCTGCTATAGAGACCCTTTTCTCTGTTTGTGCACGTATGCTCTGTATCGGGTAGACAGATGAATTATAACTTTACTCTCCTTTGTTTGCAGCCTCATTAGTTTTACATGGTTCCAATGTTTTAAATATGCATAGATATAACCATGCACTAAAACACATGGATCCAAGTGCTGACCTCAGTTACATCACTGTAAACCTAGACAGTAACTGTTATAATTTGGGTTTATGCTAGTGCTATTAAAATAAAGAAAAGGAGTGATTTGTTAGTGATGAACAACATTTTTATGGCCATGTCAGTCTTGCACAAGTTTATAAGGTTAAGTACCGATACTCACAAGTTTAACTCTTTATTATGTGTAAAGAAGTCTATGGCAAGTCATTTATTGCACACTAAGTGAATGGTATCTAAGAGTATATTAATTAAAAGTCCCATTATTTGGGGAAATAGCTTGTTGTATTTTCTTTAAAGTCTTGAACTCTTGTGCAGTCCCGAATACAACAATACTTTTTTTTTTTATTTAATCTTTTTGTTTGATATGTGTCTCTCTATTGCTTGAGAACATCCTTGGCTCAAAGGAAGAGCATTAGCAAGACAGGCATGTTTGTAATTTCTTTCAGGGATACGGATGGGCAAGTTTTCAGTGTGATACATTTTCTGGCCACCTGCAGAAATTATAACCAACTCTCAACAACCAGGGGGGTTTCACAGGGAAAACTTGTTTCAGGGGTGTTGATTGTGATTCAGAATTAACACTCCTGTTTGGTCTATTCTTGTCTTTCCATTCACAGCTCTTGGTGCTGTTTCAAGCTGCACTTGATAGATAAATAGTTTTGCAGATGTAGAAACAAAATGAATAATATATGAGAAGAATGATCACTTCAGTCTATAAAAACTTTTATCTTGGATAGGCAGTTGAAATATATATTGAGCATAAAATACTGTGATCGTGTCTTTTGAAGAGTATCTAAATAAATTAATATTATAAGATATACTTAATTACTAATTAATGCTTTGAACATTATAAACGTTCTGTAATGTGCAAAAATGAGACTTGTGTGAGAAAACTGCCAGTAAAATAATTGGAATTTAGAAGTCACAGAAAAGGCAGAAATGACTGCTTTTATAAGGACTGATGCTGCACCACTTAATTCTGTGGCATACTATCTTGTGCAGTAATCACTGACTGAATAAACCCTACAATTTTCCTTTAAAAGACCATCACAGTCCTTTCAGATTTAGGAGAATTTGAAGGCTCAAGCTATATTTATGGACCTGAGCACAACAAAATCGTAACTTTTAGGGTGAATGCTTTAAAAATAAATCCTTTATAGAAGGTCCCTGATTTCTACATCCTGGAAAACTTTTCAGTGTCCAAGACTATAGCACTGAAGGAATTGTGTGTGCCATTCTGCAATTAATATAAGCAACATGTAGAAAGTAGGAATTTTGCTGAGATACACGTATGAATAAATGCAAAGTTGAGGCCCTAAAGTAGCCCAGAAATACTTAGCTCTCTTGCTGTCTACAGCTGTTCAGAATAGATCCTAGTTTTGCTTACCTGAAAGCGGTTATTCTCATCGTGATACACATGTATAAAACTTTTATGAGTTCCCAAGAATCTGTGAGAAATTATGCACATTTACTGTGGGGAAAAGGGGCACAAAATCCCCTAAAGGTGGATGTTTAAATGATACAGAGAAATTGTGAACTAATATCAATTCCTTCTTGAACAGACCGTAGAGCCATGGTCTTTTCAGACACACTGAGCTGACAGCTCTAAAATGTTAAAGTGATTTCTGATGTCCAGCTCTAAGGCAATAAA
Source organism: Pterocles gutturalis (assembly GCF_000699245.1). Taxonomy (NCBI): domain Eukaryota; kingdom Metazoa; phylum Chordata; class Aves; order Pterocliformes; family Pteroclidae; genus Pterocles; species Pterocles gutturalis. The sequence continues at coordinate 28,114 of NW_010131003.1, forward strand.
AATAGATCTTCAGATTTTTATGTATGAAAACTGGGCTTATAGAATAATAATGGCCATCAGGAGGATCCTGACATTTGCAGACCTGCTATTTTCAGTGCTGATGTGCTACCCATATGTTTCTGTCTGCAGTTTTGAGACCACTGAGGCTGCATAACAAAAGCTCTTATTCATCTGGCCTCTGAGTAGTCTTCCTCAGTGCTGAGTACAAGTGTGGCAGTCCGGACTTGTCTTGCAGGATCGCTTTGCTATCACCACCTGCTCTTTGTGGCACAACTTAATTCTGTTCTGTTCTGAATTAAAGGAAACCATTAAAGATATCCTGAAGTAGTTTTAAAAGTAGGAAGAAGAAAGACACCATAACAGGTGGCATTATTCTTGAATATTCGTTCTTGGCTTATATGTCTTTGGAAGAAGGGCAATGCAGTAACCTAGATAGAACTGCTCATTTTTTAAATTATTTTTTTAAGAGTAGATTTCTTCCATGACAAACCCACATTTTCATTATCTCTGCATGAATGGATGAAATAACATGAGGATGGAGAAGAGTTCTTTGAATTGGAAGTGGTTTTGTCAAAATCTTGAAGGGTACTGGGTTTTTTTACTTTTAGCTTGTTTTTTTTTAGTGATTATTTTCCTTCTAAAAAAGGCAAGAAACAATATTTTTGAAGGAGACAGTCTTCAGCTTTCATTCTTTACATAATATCAGCATTACAGTTTATAGTCTGACAAAAATATTCGAAAATAAAAGTAGGAACGTGAAACTTCTCACCTACTTTTTAACATAAAATACATTTTTGCAGGCAGCTACAGAAGAGTACAATGCTGCAAAAAAAATATTCATTGTTCTCTAAAGCCAAGCAAGCTATTTGATAGACTTGAGAAAGTCTTACAGAGCACAGCAGAGCCCTTAGAGATGTCCTACAAATTATTAATTATTTAGGGCTCAAATGACTTTGCTCTAAATTCCAATTCATGCAGTTATGCTGGTAACCATGTTCTACTCTGAGTGTGTAGAAAGTATTATTGCAACAAGAGAGCTAAACTATCATCTCAAAATATTTCTTTGGTTGGTTCTAATTCTCTACAGTCAAACTGACATAGAGTCGACAAGTCTAAGATGAAGCTGGAAAACGTAGTTGCTGCTATTCAATATATCACCATTAACTTGAGATTTGAACAGTAGAAAACTATTAAGAATGGACAATGGAGTCAGTTTTGGTGAATTTGTCCTATTACTCTGGTTTTCCAGGATGCCAATTTCCTTTTAGTGCCTGGGACCTCCAAATCAAAGCATCTAGGATCTTTGGTATTAACATGTACAGAACAATTTTAACAATATATTCTATAAAGTAAGAGGCAAGTCTACTCGTATCAGCAAATGAATGATGAGATGCTGGATTGGACTAAACAGAATGGAGTACTTCCATCTGCAGTTAAATAGGTAAAATAATTTAACATGTAAGAAAGGCAGATAGTCATATTTATAGGTAATATATGGTCATCTACAGATCAGATTATCCTTTTCCTAATAACTACTGGTAATTTGTGTTAAATTAGTCTGTCCCCCTATATGACACGTATATAATGGTTTCTGCAGTATTCTGTGAAATTATACATACTCTCTGAGACATAGAGATCTAACAGTAAAACAGTTATTGTACTGGAAAAGACAGGAAAATAATTAATTACATGATATGTAAGGAGGAAAATTGTGTCTTACTTTAGAATCAGTTTTCAAGGGAAGTGATAAGGGAAGCTTTCAGGGTTTTCACATGTAATTAGACATGTAGAAATGTGTTCCTGTGGTTGTCTGTTGTATTATGGTTTTAACTGCAGAATCTGCAGAATTTGCCCAACAAATAACAGAGTACTATGGTTGTTTTGGTTTATTCTGTTGTTAGGCATGTGAAGTACTTCCAATATTTCATGCATGGATTTAAGTTTATACCTGTCCCTGAGGTTTGAAAGATTCCAGTCATGTGCTTCCTATGAAATACATTAAGCAGCACTGTATGCATTTAGACATACAGCAGATGATGAATTCTGAAGGTCTTCGAATTTGTCTGAGCTAAATTCAAGACAGAATTTCTTGGGGTTTCCATTCTGAGAACAGGCTTTGTTTTCCTTTGAGTTGTTTTCATTGCTACACATTTCACAGTAGCATTATATAGTTCTAATTTACTCTCAGCCCAGCTGGTGAGGTACAGTTGATGTTTGTTCTGCTGTCAGCATATGCCAAGTAATAATTACCTTGCAGCATATTCAGTGTGCATCAACATGCTGAATTCTTCTGAAGTATTACTGTATGTTCAACAACACTGAAAGAAACAAACAAATGGCCCTACAGCCTGTGCAACTGGTTAATACCTCTTCACAAAGTCAGACAGCCATTACTCTGATTAGATATCTGTCTGTTGGTAGTGAGAATTAATATGAAATATTTGGTGAGAATATTAGTTCTGTACCTATATTGTGTATCTATCTGTTTATGTATCACTACAGTAATACAGATACACGCGTGCACAGACATATGTGACTCTGCTAAAATAATCACATCTTATAAAGAAAACAAATTCAAAGATTAAGTCACCAGGTACAAATAGTTAAATGTAAATCTCTCTGTTGCCAGTCTAATTTTATTGAGAATTGAGTTGGTTCCCTTCTAGATTTATTAAAACTAATGCATTTTAAATTTTGGTTATTTGTCCTCAGATTTCACCTGAGAGGATCTTACTTTTCTGATCACTTTAATCTAGTCCTTCCTCCCATGGTAGATGCCTGTTTTTCTAAAAAATGAAACTGTGTCAAAAATGTTAGCACAATATTTTATAATTTAATCATCAATCTTCTGAACAGCCTTAAAATGTCATGCATTTTGTGATAATGCAATAAGAAAATATCATATGTGACAACATATATTTGTTTAATTTATATAATAGAAAAAAAATTTGCTCATGACAATATTTTGCAAATGCCTGAGGTATACCAGTCTGGCTATACAGGCATGATGTGCTTGCTAGAGTTATTTGACAGTCAAGAGTCCAATATATGATATGTCCAGGAAACAACAGTGTCCAGCTCTTTGCTGACCTTACTTGCATTGTGCCAAGTTTTGTGTCTGAAGTAGAAATGATTTGCTGAAGATGTATTTATGTACATTATTAAAGCATGTTATATGTTGGTCAACACAGATGCAGAGATAGCTAGCATACAGAACGTATATTTGTTCTTAGAACTGCCAGTTACTTTGTGCATATACTTTTTTGTGCACGTTTGAAAAGATTTAATGTTTCTATTAAGTAATTATTTTCATGTTTGAAACGGGTGTTTTCAGACTTTCTCACACTTTTACCTGGATTACACAATCTTCATTTGAAACTCTCCCATATTTCCCCTTCTATTTCCCCTTCTCTTTCCTCTCCTGCACCAAAAATCCTGGGCAGTTATGAGTATTAATCTAACCTGCACAACAGTACATTCCTCAAAAGGTCTCTGAGAAAATAACTTGACAGTCTTGAGTTGCTGAAGAATATCAGACACATTATTCATTGAAAAATATTTATTTATTAAAAATAAACCTATTACATACAATTTTTTCATTAATTTTGTTCTTGTTTCTCAGAACTGGAACTGCGGCAGGTGCAGATGAGGCTTTCTGAATTGGTCCAAGAGTGTGGTGGTGCTGCTGCTGCTGCTGTCCTTGAAGAGCCTGAGGAGGCAGGAGGGGAGAAGACCAGGATGCTTAGGGACTATTTCACATCCTTAAATAAGGAAATGTTCAGAGTTATTTCCTATAATCAAAAATATGTAAGCAACTTTGTACTTGTTCTAAAAACTTCAATACAATACTTGTCTGTGGAAGCAGAAGTTTTACGTTTTCACCCTGTTTTAAAGCACATTGACTTCTCCATTTTAACAGACATGCAAACCTGGGCAGATTTAATAAGCTATAGAGAAGATGATCTTATATTTGCAGGATATATACACTGCATTTTTTTTGATACAACTGTGCTTCTTGCTAATGCGAGTTCCAACTCAGCCTGGGAGCTGTGAATAAATCAATGCGTTGAAGTTCCCTCTCCAGCTAGCCACTTGCAGATGGAGATTTACCTGTTTTTTGGGGGGAGGAGTTGTTTTTTAAATGCATGATTGCAATAAAAAATATCTGGTTTTTATGACTGGAAATTGAACCCCTCTCCAGGCGTGTGGTCCTATATGTTTTAAGGATAATTATAACTTTATTTTTTTTATGTTCAGCTTTGACTGTAAAAGCCTTGACAGCTCGTGGTTCTACTTTCAGTCAGAAAATTTGTTGTTGTCTAATTCTGAAGTCTACCATGCTGAGGTGGACAAAATTTTATTAAGATTTCAGGGTCTTTTTATCTCTGATAATGTCTCTATATTTTGTAAAATCTGTATCATGGCAGTTAATTGTTATGCTACATACTTGAATTCTCAGATTGCCAACTTCTAGTTTCTCTTTGCTCTTCCAGTGATAACTGGTATTTGTGGTCTGGAGCAGACATAGTGGTTGTCTCTCTTTCTCAGTAGTTCATCATAACTGAGGGGGGTCTCATTGTTTGTTGCAGTTTTCACTCAAGTAAAACATGTTCCATACTAGTGTTGGTCTCCCTCCCCCATTTGCCCGGTAATCTCTGCCCCATACATGATGGACAAAGGTTGACTTGTTTGTGTTTTGGGGGCTAACAATTCCCAAATGGCCTCTTTTGTGGCTTTCAGGATCTTAGAATTCGGTAGTCTTCCTGCTGGGGACCATAAAGTAATGCTGTTTTAAGAAAATGCTGTATAATCTTCATCACCTCAAGAATGCCAAAGTGTTTTCTTAGGCCTGTTTGGGGAATGTAGTGTGCACCAAAATATATTCATACTCATAGTGGCCTGCAGAAATGTGACAGAGAGGGGTAAGGGAGAAGAATTAGGGAGATTAATGTGAAGATAGGTTAGGTCCAGGTGAAAGTGCGGAAGATTTGATGACATGTTTGTTAAATATATCAGATTGAAAGCCCGTAAAAGAGGCATCGAGCACATTTGCAAAACTTCAGACTTGATTTCCACTGTAGTTTTGCTGAAGTTATAGTTTATGCTACAAAGTTTTGTACCCTGTTTTCTAGTATTTTGCTTTTTTAACTTTTATGGGTAGGTTCTTCAACATTATCAATCTCAATATAATGAGATTCAGGTAAATAGAAAATTAGGCAAGTTCTTATCCTGATGCCGAGTCTACCTGATATAACAGTAATTGTAAATTACTAATAGTTACTTATCAGCCCTGAGTGAGAAATAGTTACGCTGCAGTTCTTACAGGCTATAGTGGAGAGGAAGTGTCTTTTATCCTGAAAAGGATGATGGAGAACCTCTTACACAGGTGCTTCCTTCATATTCACTGCAGAGCTGGTCCCAGTCTGGCCATGAATTATGCTCAGTGACAGCTCCTCTGAGGGTGAGAAATGCTTTGCAGGTGGTGTTTGGGGCCTTATTGGAGCTGCCCAAGCATGAAAAGGTTAAATTGTAAGGGAGAGGATGTGTCTGAAAGGGGGATTTCACTAAACTCGTTCTGGAAAATGAGAGCATTCAACAAGGTGGTCACTGAGATCCATTCAGTGCGATACGATTTTTCTTCTCTCACTTACTGGTTTTAGCTGAGTTGCACTTTAAACTGCAAGTTCAGTGCAGGATCTCTCTCATCCTTTTTATGTTATAGAGTAGGAAAATGGGTTCGTGTTCAACTGATATTGTCCTATTAAAAAAGTTTAAATCTCTAGTAGGTGAGAGCAGCATACTAAAAGAAAGGGAAATTTCCCTTTGAAAGGGTGTTTGATCCAGCAAAGGAAGTCCGATGAATGCAAAATTCCACATGATGGCGGTGTAGGTGCATTTTTTAGCTTTTCTGAGCTAAAACAAATTGTTCTGCAAGCACCAAAACAGTGTTGTGGTAACCTAGCCATTTCTAACTATAAAATAATTACTGAGAAGGGTTTTATTATTGCAGTTAGTAAAATCCTGAGTGTTACAGAACTCCAGTAACTTCCATTACCACTAGGTTTTAGTATCTTTTATTGAAAATATGTATAACTACTTTCTTGTCCTTTGTTAGAAACCGTAAGGACTTTGAGCAATGAGGTGTCTGCTTAGATAATGTACAGTGAGGGAACACCAAAGATGATGAGAAACCTTTGCATCTTTTTGTCCAAAGGTAAAATCAGGGCTAAGGTTTGTCATCAAAACATACTGAGTAAAAGTTTCTATAAGGATAAAATGTTTTGGTTTGATGTTAAGAAAAAAAATGCCCCCTACCCTAAGTATTATTGGCTTTTAATTGTCATACATTTTTTCAAGATGAGGCTGATAGGGTGGGATTTTTTTTTTTTTTGGGAGGGGGAGATGGGGGGTGTCACGTCGTGTGTTTCTTCTCCCCGCCCCCGCCCAGGAAGTTAAGTGAGGTTAACTATTAACTGTATTTCGTTAACAGTTAACCTCATTTCAGTTAACAGAAGTTAACTGTATTTCGACAAAACCACAACTTTTTGTACATGTTGTTTTAGAGAGTCTCCAGCAGATGTCCCTTGAGAACCTCACATTTTATCCAGGAGCAACTGCTGCATCTGCAAAGGACTGGAAAATGTAGCCGGGAGGCTTGCTGGAGACGGCTGTTAGCGCTGCTTTCCAGAAAGAGCTGGACAGTTATCTGCTAGATTCTTTAAACTAGGAATTCCCAAAAAGGGCTTTCACAATGCAGATAGGTATTGTTTTGAACAGAACTGAGGGGCATCCAAAGACTTTATTTTTCAAACCCATGTGCCTTTTTAAAATATTATGAGATGTTAGTGTATGTTCTGCCAGACTGCTTTTTTTTTCAACTGTCCAGCAGGAAAAATCAGGAATAACCGTTTTTATTTTTTATTTTTTTAATTAATTTGCCTACAAACTTGTTCTGTGACACTGTATTTTCCTCTTACTCTGAATCTTCAGACTTTCAAAAAAGTGTATAAATAGTGGAGAAGTTATTATTTCCACCTTTGAATGTAGAAGAGGTTAATCTGTCTGTAACATGATGTGAACTTCAAATGCAACTCCACAAGGTCATGAATCAAAAAGGCAAAAATCAAATATTCCCTTTTGAGAGAAACTCTGCCATTCTCAAAGCTTCTGGTTTCTTGTGGGACATTCCAAACACAAAGGGATTTGTCCTGTGTATACTGGGAGGGGAGGAGTTGGGGAAAAAATATGCTAATTTCTGTGTTTCATTGGCTTGTTGAAGGTGGGTCTGTGAATAATCTGTTTCTGCATTAATTTTTAGATGTGCATCATGTTGTAGCAATAAAGATCGGTATATTGGTGCCCTTTATATGGGGGAAGGACTGCTGGATTGATATATTTTTTCAATTAAATAGTACATTTTTAGGTCAAGAAATAACCTTTGCATCCTTGTTATTATTTTTAAGGCATTTTTTTTTGCTTTGTTTTCTTGTGGCCAAACAATGGTAGTTTTGTCTACTTGTTTGTTTGTGAGATCTGAGTGTTTTCATTTTTACAAAACTGGTGCAAACATTCAAAAGAAAATGAAGGACTCTGAAAGCACTTGTATTTACAATATTTTGAAGTCTTCGAAATAACTAATTAAAATTGAGATGCAATATCATCTATAGGCACTCAAAATAAATTTTCTAGCTCACTGTCTACATTTTAAAATAATAAATGACTATAATACATGTGGATTTGATACTAATAACATGTTGCTGTATCTTGGAGCAGAAGAGAGAAATTATTCTTCCAGTCAAAAGCACAATTTATGAGAATCTAAGACTAAATTAAATATAGTTGCATTATTCCTGTTCTTTGGAAAATGGTAAGGTAACTTCTACTAATCATAAGCAGTCAGCAACTGTGTTTTCATGTCTTACAAAGGAGGAAAATGGGTAATATTATGTTTTGAAAATATCGCTGTTGGACTGAAAATAGAATTTTGCAAACTGGATAGTTAATGCTACTTTTTGTCTGAATTGGACTCACCAAATGTTTGAAAACAGACTTCTGGGAATTATATAGTCAAAATTTCTGTGTATATACACCTGTGGTCCTTTCCTTAGATACCTGTTTATCTCTGTGTATATACAATTCTTAGAGGCCTGATAATGCATTCAGTCCTCTACTCTTTACTAACTGCTGTCCATGTCACAAGTTTAGAAGCAAGGCAAGATTATGCTCTTAGATAATAGAAACTGTGATTTACAAATGTTCCATGCACGTTGGTTTTTTTACTACATTTTGTGGAATTAACTTGTTTCTGCCTATACTGATGGTATCATTGTAAGAGAAATAATGAAAGCACTTCAAAACAAGGAAGGTGGAGAGGCAAAGCATTTGTTAAGCAATATATGTGACTATAGAGTGTGTTTTGGAAGTGGAACTATAAATGCTGCTCTTTACATGTCAGGGATCAATAAATGGCAGGAGAAGTTTCCAAAGTTAAACTGGATTTGCTGGTTTTTTTCCCCTTTCTCCCAAAAAGGAGAAGGCAGCCACTACCTTACAGCAAGGAGCTCTTCTGACATCTAATAATTTCTGCGTATGACATCCAGTGATATCTTGCTCTAATCAGTATAAATAATCTAATCAGTATAATAAAAATTGTCCGATGATATGTGCTCCAGTTGGCTTTTGCACACAGTGCTTGAGAGTTTTTAGTTAAGGTAAATGATCTTATTTGTAAAATGTGAGTTCTTTAATTTTCCTGACTTTGATTAAAATATGCTCCCCTGACCCATGTTCCCGAGTATCTGAAAGGCAAACATACAGCTGGAAAAGAATAAAGGTCTAACCACGGTCAGTGTGCTTGCCCAAATAGGGCATTAAGAGCATATTGAATCTCTAGTGTATTATTTCTGTTTATTTCAATTTGTAGAATTATAATTGAAATAGAAGTGATAGCAACTTTCTTGGGATTTTTTTGAGGAATGGATGGGAACAAGATCATTGCTACAGAACACAACCTGACAATGTAACAGAAACTCAACTGTGCTTTAAAATCCTATTAATTTGTTTGTAAGCTGTTTTGCTCTAACTTGAATGCGGCAGTAGTGAAAAGCAAGAATGTGAAAACTGAGACTTCTTACAACTTGATTTGACTGCAGCTGTGGTAAAGTGGAAAAAATTGAGGGGAGCTCCAATAAGAAGGAACCATCTATCATCACCATGTAAAGTGCAGTGGTGTTTATCTCTCTCAAATACTTTGCTGTGTTGTAGCAGTGCACAAAAACTATGCTACAATCTTGGAGGCCTAGCAAGTTTGCCCTTTTGGCCCATTTCTTATCTGGTTGGCACAGCCAAATCTGTATGGGTCTCAGGGAAGTTTGTAGGCTTTTAGTGCTTTACACAGGTACATAACTGATTAGCAATACAGCTGTTTTGTGTGTTATATGTCTCTGTAAGTGCATTGAGATATGATGAAAAGAACATCTTGCCAGCGTACGGAAGATAGCCAAGAAAGAATGCATTTGGTTAATCCCAACAACCAGCGATTTGGTGCAAATATGTTTACTATTTTGGCGCCCAGTAGGATTTGTGTTATGTTACCTAGGTTGTTGAACAGTTTCAATATGCTCCTTAAACTTATATCAGCTTCTGAAGCTCATACGATATTCAGGAACTTCCCTAGTTGGCTGGCAGTGATTGTAGTGGAAAGTGTTTGGCAATCAGTGAAGTCGTGGAAACTTACTGTACAGGTTAACTACTGATGTTTGTTTAGTAGATTTCATACCTTGTTGAGGTCTCAGTCACTGCCCTGAGGAATTTACAATCAAAGATACATAGAGATAACAAACCCGCATTGGGTTTTCTTGGCTGAAAATTGCTAGCCAAGCCAAACATGACACGTTAGGCATGACAGATATCATATACTTTGCATTCCAGTGTTAGTCAGCCAGAGAAAATTATTTGGGTATTTAATTTAAATACAGGAGGAATTAAACTGGAATTAGGACTGGAGGAATATAGCAGAAAGCAAGGTAACATGCATTTGCCAGTGAAAGCTTTAAAAGGGGTGGATTTTTATGTTCAAAAATCATATAGAAACTGAAGATAGAATTATTTTATTCTTCAGAGCAAACTGTTTCCATAGAAAAGTGTCCCAGAAAGTGCTGAGCTTCAGTATTGCATACAAAAGTCAGGATGAGAGAAATAGGGTTTAATTCTGGAAGAGTTTCAGTTATTCCTCAGTATTTTTAAGATGAAAGAGCAGATGTGAATTTTGTGTGATAAATTACTTATCTGACTGCCTTTAGAATATTTTTTTTTTCTTGAAAGCAATTTGTCTCATTTGGTTTGTTGGGTCAATGACAGCCCAGTCTTGAAGCTGAGTCACAAAATGTGTCAATTACTTGGCAAGCTCAGTTTGCTCTGTTTCAAAACATACTTCGTCTCAGTGTCAGTACTTCATGGAGCATTCAAGTACAAGTTGTGCATAGTTGTGTGCTAAAATAGGCCGTTGAGTTTTTATAAAAACTTAAAGCTGTTCTTTTTTTATCTCATCAAGTGATAATGATGTGTTTTATCACCACAAGAGGATCACTGTACATAGAATGAATGTCTTGCTAGTAAAACCCTAGTTACCTATATAACATAATTGTTACAGATCTATCGTCTATGTCACCACAATTCTTCCTCAGTTTTAGTGAACAGATTTATTTTAGCTTTGTGCAGTTAGATGAAAAAGATAAACAAAACATGAGAAATATCCATCTTCAAATTTGAAATTAAAGAAAGATTAAGGTAGATGGATTGAGTAAATCATGTTTTGCCATATTCAACTTCAGTGCTTGTTTTCTCACACCTTTTTTACATCAGTTATGAGTTTTCTTATTTAATTTTTCTGTATGAACTGTATTTATATTTATGTGGTGCGTTATTGCAAGACTTGGATGAGTTTACATTCGCTGTTTTGTTTCACTTGTCTCTTTTCATTTTTATTCTACAGCATTGTATATGTTCTCATTTGTTCAGATGGCAAAAGCTTCATCAGAAAAAAAGAGAGAAAAATTTGAAGGGAGAAGCTGTGTCCTGTAGGGAGGGAACCGATAATCTTCCTGGTTCCAAGACCTTGTAAAAATAATTTTGGGTTTAAAAATGCAGAAGCCTGGTGTTATTGGGACCTTTGAAGACATGAACTTAACAGGGCAAAAGTAAACAACTTTTCCTGGTAAATAGAAGGAAGAGCATCAGAGGAGGTAATAAAAGTAGGCACTGGAGCAAAATGAAGAGAAGGAAGGCTTAGAAAGCCTTTTCTGAAAAAAGCAGCTACGGTGTATTGGGGGGTGGGAAGTGAGGATAAGAGGCATGTTAGAATGGTCAGAAGGCAGACACATTTATGGATAAGTTATAGGAACCAAAAAGGGTTTAGAAATAATAACAAAAAAGCCAAGGTCCTGAGATTTCGTGAATAACACTTCTTTAGAATACAATAATATTTTCTGCTTTGAACAGGATTTTACCTTGGTTAGTTATTGTGTAGATTACTAACTTGTGAAGTAACTTAAACCTGCCTATATTGTAGTTTCTTTTTGACATGTTTTCTAAGGTGAAGTTTTCTATGCAAAAAGTCTGCATAAATGATTCTCCTGTCTGGTTAGCCTTTGGCAGGCTATAAAGAACACTGAACACAAATGATTAGTGAATGATCCAGACCGTGAGAGGGTATGGATGTGGTCTTTGCACAGAACAGGACATCAGACTTTATGAAGGTTATTTCTTAGAGTAAAATGTCTGGTTTTGACAGGGAAGAGGGCTGATTATTAGTAATTAGTTTATCCTCTGTGATAACTATGTGAATATTGAGTGTAATAATGAAGGTGAACCATCCTGTCTGGTAATCACACTTTGTGTTAAATTCAGTAGCAAATTTTTGATATCTCATTTACTAAATGGAGGGATGAGAAGTAGGGAAAAGTATCTTTTTGTAATTAAGAGTAAGAAGTTATTTCTTTTCTCTGTCTTATCCTTCTGAACTCCTGTCCAATAAAAATAGACTGAGGTGGTTTTGTTTAGTTATTTTTTACATTTAGATTGTTTCAATTAGAATAACACTTCCAGGGGGTCTGTGCATTACAGTCCAAGCAAGCTCAGGAGTATGTTTTAATTCAGATGACCTCCCCAGCTTGTGTATTGATGGACCTGGGGACTATTCTCCTATTCGGTTTCTTAGTAACAAAAGCTAGTGGAAGGAACAGGAAAGGGAAATGTCACTTGGAAAAAAAATAATAAAACCAAACACAAAAACCAACTCTGCAGGAGTGGGAGGCTGCTTTAGAGTAGAGGCGATAGACCACGTAATCAATTTGCTATAGAGCTGGGTAGGAGTTGTGGCTGTATTCCTGTGACCTGGATACAAACTTTGTACTGATAGCAGTCACAGCAGGATATTTGTAACCTGAAGCTAAATAGTCCATTAAGGGATCATGCTACTGCATTGTTACATCTACTGGCTCTGAAATGCGTAGCAAATGAGTATTTAGCTAATAGGATTCAGGAATAGCACCTTTTATTTTACATGTTTCCAGTGAGGTAGTTCTGGAGTTGTAAGGACTCATGTGTGGAGCCCTGACAATCCGGACTTGCTCTGGATCTTAGTATAAGCACCTGTCATATGTGACAGTGGTAGGCTCATAGCGACATCCTTTAGGGGAGAGATTACCAGGTACGCACACATTTGCAATAGGTTCTTCAAGGTTCTGGAGAAACCTAAATGATGAAAAATGGTCCCTAGGAGTCAGAATGCATTTCACTTTTTTTTCTTGAGGCAAGAGCATGAATGAGGAAGCTCCCGGTTCCCTGATGCTCTGGCCGCAAGTGAATGATTTCCTTCTCCATTTCCTTAGGGCTTCGTAGGGCTCTTGTACTTTCTCATTCTATCTAAAACACTAAATCGGCAATGTAATGTTGAGAGCTATCAAGTTGCTAATCCTTTAAGAAAAATACTTCTGATTTTTGATTTTATATTTCCATTGTCCTGTATATCCTGGGATCATACTGTACTGACTGGCAATATGCTGTTTGGGATGAATCAGCTGTGTGTTATTGCACTAGGAATACGGACTGGACTGTCTCACTGCAGTCCCCATAATAATAATAATAATAATAATAGTGAGTATGATTCAGTGCAGGAGTGGCAAAGATTAACTCAGAGTTTCAGGGAGCCAAGAGATGATTCATCCTTTGAAATAAAGAGAAGCTACTAATAAACATTAATAGATGTTTTCAGTTTTGTTTTTCGGCATACCAGTGCTTGCTGTAGATATTGGGGAAGCAACATGAGGAACTGAGAATATTATACTCTAGCAGCTCATAAGCAATGAATAAGTAAACGCACATTGACCTGTCGCTGCTGTGGATATCAGCACTCTCTTGTGCCAAGATACAGCAACAAACTTTACTGGTTTTGCTACTGCAGCAGCTGACTTTTTTTCCAGTCTTTAGTGCTGTTGTTTTACACTCCAGATTTTCTGGGCATTTGCTTGAATTATTGGACATTAAGTGAATTTTATCAACAACAAATATGTTCAATTTATAGCATTTAAAGTGGCAAATGACTTGGATAACAGGAAGGCCACTCTGAAGTAGATTCACTGGACAGAAGAGTGAATTTGCTCTCCACAGAGTAGATGTGTTTGTTCTTCTAACTTAAAATAGTTTCTGCATATCTGCCAAATGATTATAACTGGGACCTCATGCTACTCTGCCTGCTGTGACAGTCACTCTGAGCCCCTACTGCCCTGAAGCCATCTTCACAATTCAATGCTGAACTGTACCTGGGTCTTGTCCCATGTGCTTCTAGCTCATGGAGAACTTCCTTGCTTCAGATGAACAACAGCGTGAGATGTATCTTGCTCAGCTGTCAGACAGTGGCTTGGACTTCCTTGCTACTGTGTCCACTGGTAAGAGAGCTTTTATCTTTTCTAGTTGCTGCAGATGTTTGGGTTGTTTTTGTCTGGTCAAGGCAAAGAGAGAGGTCAGAGCCAGGCTTGAGGATATCATGATGAACTCCAATTGGTATCCAATGGGATACACTCCGATTGGTATCCAGTGTGACACAGAGCTTTCTGCCCTCAGGGGTTTTGTTCCTCCCTACATATTGCTCAAAGTAGAAGATAGCCTGGTGTGTCACAAACTGTCATCTTTTCCTGGTATATTTAATGCACATACAACTGCTGCTTTTGGTTTCTGTGCAGTGCCTCAGACCATGTTTGGCACTGCTCTTCCTTTGTCCAGCAAAAAATATTTTCATCATGTAAACTAATAGCTTACATTTATTTTAGAAGCAGAGATAGGAAAGAAAGCCCCAAGGATACTTTTACTGGCCATGTTTGTTTGTGTCCTTGATTTTTTAAAAGTTATTTGTTATTTTTTTTCCAGTATTAGGTGGTCAGTGGACCAAGACCTACTTCACAAACATTCCCAGAAAAAAAGTGATGTCAGGCACTTTTCTTAACACCCACACACTCTCCTCATCTGGGTCACTGTAAAATTGATATTTTGTATACGTGCTGTTAAGCTGCAATTTTCATTCTTTTTTTATCAAGAAGAAAAATGCTGTAATTTTCATTGCAATTCATATTCAGCATTATTGGTTTCTCACTGACCTTGTACCTGCTTTGAGGTCACCATTCACACAAACAACTGTCCAACATTTTTCCCAGCTTTCCTATTTGTCTTTTTAAATAGAATTCTCCTGTGCTATAGGGAAAACACCTTTGTATCTGTGAACTCAGTAGTACTTTTGCGATTTGTCATCTCTTTCAGTGCTCAGATATCTCAAATTCAATGTGTGCACTGATAAATGTTCACTAAAAAAAAGCTGTCCAAAAAAGATTGGCTTAAAACGTTGAAAGAGGTGTTTGGTTTGTCTCTATATGTTCTCATGGGAAAAAATTGTTTCAAAAAAAGACTGTAAACTACACACCTGCCCTTAGCATTTTATAGTGTTTTACTTCCCTTAAGTGTGAAATATTGAGTAGATAGTGATTTCCAAGAGACTGCCTCCACCCCTCCTTTTGGGGTTTTTTTCTCTTTTCATGGCTTATAACAAGCTGATTTATGAATTGGGCTGAGATTATTCTGATTGCATATTTGAGCTGTATCTTGTTAAAGTATTTTATTTGTATGATTACTTGTTTTTTGTGTGAATGTAGTGCTTTTGGCTGGGATAGAGTTAATTTTATTCATAGTAGAGGGTATGGGGCTATGTTTTGTATTTGTGACCAAAACAGCATTGATAACACAGGGCTGTTTTAGCTACACTGAGTGGTGCTCACGCAGGGTCGAGGCCTTTTCTGCATCTCACCCCACCAGCGAGCAGGCTGGGGGTGCACAAGAAGTTGGGAGCGGACACAGCTGGGACAGCTGACCCCAGCTGACCAAAGGGATATTCCATACCATATGACATTTGTGCTCAGCAATAAAAGCTGGGGGAAGAACAAGGAAGGCGGGGACATTTGGAGTTATAGTGCTTTGTCTTCCCAAGTAACCATTATGTGTGATGGAGCCCTGCTTTCCTGGAGACGGCTGAACACCTGGAAGTAGTGAATGAATTCCTTATTTTGCTTTGCTTGTGCATGCAGCTTTTGTTTTGCCCACTAAACTGTCTTTATCTCAGCGCAGAAGGTTTCATGCTTTTACCCTTCTGTTTCTCTGTATGGGGCTTGGGTGCCTACTGGGACGAAACCATGACAGTAAGTTGTCTTGCTCCAAACTTTTCTTTTCCACTCTCTCCCAATGAATTTGGGAGTACTGTGCTGCACACAAAGAGTTTATTGATCTGTCCTCCTTACCAATTCAAACGCGGATAATCCTCGGCTTCAAGTGAATAATCTGCTCATATGGAAAACACTCAGATGACACTGTCTGGGTAGCTACTCTGTAAGATAGCACAATGGAATTGTCTAAAAGAGAGATGGAATTGAGAGGGTATAAATATTTTGTTTAAAATAAATTTAAAATATTACTTTTGGGATCAGTGAAATGATTATTATCTTTTTTTAAAGTGTTTGTGTTGCAGATTTTGTAAAATCAATAAGGCACCTGACTAGTTATAACCCCATATATATTGCTATATAGATAGCAACTTTTCTGAAAAGAGAATTGTATTATTGTAATGTGTGTAATCTTAGTGAATTTCTAACCACCACAGGTACCAGGAATCTTTCTATCTTGGAAGCTGAATTACTTTTATGGCATTCAGACAGATTAACTTCTTTCCCCCCCCTTCTTTTTCTTTCCCCCCTCCCCCCTTCTTTTTC